>NC_133405.1:135151164-135451812 GCF_047511655.1 Castor canadensis
TGCATAGCATGAAGAAGCACGGATTCTCCACCATCTTTCTGTGTGCGTACATGCCATACTCAGTTCTTCACGTTGTTTTCTTCTTCACTGAGTATCTGCTGTGAGAGAGCATTCCACTTCAGCAAAATAAAGAATGGCCTCATTTTTTCTGGTGCTAGAACAGTATCCGATTGTAAAGATTTGTTCTTCATTTTATCCCACCTTCTAGTGATGAATATTTAGCTTGTTTCCAATCTTTTGCTCTTGTAACATTGCTCAGAGAATATTCTCGAGTATTTCTCCTTTCGTGTATGGGGTGTTGTATCTGCAGTATAATCTCTTGAGATGTAGTTGATAAGGAAAGGTTATTTACATTCTAATTTTGGTTCACGTTGCTACATTGTCCTTCCAAAAGGTGACATATGACTTTTAAAATGAATTTTACCAGCAGTGTGAGCTTCTATTTCACTGATTTGGGGCATATGTGCCATAAACTTAACACTAGAAACCTGATTTAAGGCAAGGTAAACATATCTACTGTCTACAGGATTACATAATAAATCTGAACTCTAACTTAACTGATACAGACACCACCGTACACTGACCCACACACTGCTATCCATTATAGAAGATGGGAAAGCACAGCAAAAGAAGGAGGTACAGTTTATATTTTGTCTTCACTTCAGGAATCACTCCCTCAACGTTGTGTGATGAATATTACTCCTGACTAGGTAAACTAAGCCACAGATTGTATCAAACTTAAAGAAGAGAAAATTCAAAAGATAGTGAAAACGTGTAGACTGTGAATGATATAAGAAGAAAAAGGAAACATTTGGAGTCATTTTTTTACCAAAAGGATAGTTCTTGACCCATGTGGGGAATGATATATTGATTTAGAGAAAGTGATTATTAGTCTTCTATTGCTGTGAAATAAATTTCCCAAAACTTAGCAGCTTAAACAATTCTATTTATGATTTCCATTGCCATGGATCAGGATCCTAGGCACAGTTGAGCTGGATCTTAGAGACTCAACTAAGGAAAATTCTAATTCCTTGCTGCCTTAGTTTGTTAGCAGAATCCATTTCATTCTGGCTTAGAATTCATGGCAGCTACTTGTTCAACACCAGCAAGTGGAGGAGGGAAAGAGAGAGGCTGATACTTCAAATCTCACCTCTAAACCTGCCTGTAAAAGAGTCACTTGATTGTGTCAGATCCAGTTGAAATAACCTCCCTTTTGATAACTCAAAGTCAACTGATTAAGGACCTTAATTACACCTGCAAAGGAACTTCACTCTCTCTTTTGCCATATAATGTAATATAATCAAAGCAGTTGATAAAGATGCTAGCCCTTTGTCCTTTGCCATATTTTGTTGGTTAGAAGCAGGTCATAGGTCTTGCCTACACCCAAGGGGAGAGAGTTATACCAAGTCATGAATACTAGAGAGCGGGAACCCTGGGGGTCCGTCCACTCTATAGCATGTCCCACCACAGATGGCTCTGTCTCTCCTGAAATTTCTTTAATCAGATTCTCATGGACATTTGGAGAGTACATATAGCCTCAGCCTGGACTAGTATTACTTGGCTTTTACTGAATAGCTAACAAACACAGAACCTAAGAAGAATATACCAGTACCATTTATTGCCCATGTGTCTGTTGGAAGCTGGGGACCATCTAAGAGGTCTGACCTGCCTTGGCTTTCTTGCACATGGGTTGATAATTCGGGCAATTCCATAGCACCACTGCTCCGTATCTCTCATCCTCCTGACACCCAGCTCCACCTGTTCTAATGATTGCAAAGTGAAGGTGTAAAGGGCAGGCCCAATTGCATACGTCTGTCCAATAGCTGACATGCCATTCTCCAAAGCAAATTGCATGGGTGAGGCCAGAGTGAGTCTGAGAGGACCTGCAAAATTACAGGCCTTAGGGTGTGAATGCAATGAAGAGTAAGGAATTAGGGTCAAAAGGCAATCCACTTTAGAACCCTAACTCCATACCAGAGTTTCACTTCATCCCTAGAATGAAGTCATTTATTGTTCAAAATTTAGGCTTTGTCAGTTGGTTAGGCTATGACTGACTTGGTTTCCATGCTATTGGTGTGGTAAATAGTACCAAATCACAATCCATATACAGAATAGATCACTCACAAAGACCATGTCTAAAGAAACACAATAAGAACAGAACTACTGAGCTTAATGAACTCAGACCTTTAAGTTGGGTGGTTGCAGAGAAGGTATTTTGCTCCCACAAACCAGTTTCTACAAGAAAATAAATGCAAATGGCTTAGTGAAGACTATGGACCTCCCTTATTTAAAGCATAGATGACAAAAAGGTCCATTCCCCAAAGATGGCTGGAGGGCAGTGAGGCTGGTGGTGGTGATCAAACTGGGACATTCATAAGGTTGGTTGTCCCGTTATACCTATTAAACCAGGCCAGTGAAGTCTTGGTGCCTACAGGATCAATTTGCAGTATTGAAAGATGAAGCTCAGATAAAAAGCTAACTAAGATGAAAGCATTTTCAAATTATTTTCTTCTTAAATGTTATATTCATTTGTAGTGACTGAGAGACACCTAGAATCGAATCCCAACTTTGAACCTCACTAGCTCTCTAATCCTTGGCAAATTAATATCCTCTGAATCTGTTTCCTCATCAGGGAGAGAGATAATGTTTTAACTTCACATGGTTGTGATAATAAAAATAAAGGCCTTAGCCCTGTGTTTGCCACAGTGGTAGCACGTAGATATGCACAGTTATGATTCCTACAAAAATACAGTCTGTACTCACATTGCTGAATTTTAAAAGGAAGACTGATACTTCATGTCATATGATAAAGGTCACTTGTGCAACTTGGCAGAATTAATTGTCTATGTGATAGCTTATCACATAATCTCCACGTGAAAGACTTTTACATTGAATACTGTTTGTCCATCCATCCTTTCATTTGGAAGATGATGTTGTATTGAAAGATAAGATCTAACAGTAAAACTCCATTGCAAATGAGGAGATATGGTCAAAACTTTTCTGGGGCTCCTTAGGCAACCAGGAAATCTTTTATTGACTCTAGTGGGTCCTTCACTTGTCATAATAAATTGGAGTTCATTGCCTTCAACATTAGCAAAGGAGAATTAGATAATATCTATGATTTTTTTAATCATGTAAAGACTCTCACTAATATACACATCCAATACAAACTTAGTGACATTGCTTTTGTATTTCTTATTTTTATTGATAGAATTATGACTACAGATGTTAATGAGTCGCTTATTAACACTTAGATATGTATTTAATTTTACAATGTTTTCCATTTTTTTCCAAAGCTACTTTTAATACTTTATTTAAAAATTTTAAACTGGAGCCTTTTCCCAGCAGGCTGTTTTTATTATTAGCAAAAAGCAAAAGCCACATTCCTTCAATCCACCAGTAAGCTATATGTATTTGTTTTAGTCATTTTGAAAACATTCACAAAAGTCATTAAATAGATACAATTTTTATAGAGAAGGAAAAAGATGTTCACTTGTGTCCAATCTGTTAAAAGAGACAAAGGATGTTAGAACCTGGTGTACAGCCTCTCTGAAGGGTGTCCATATGTTTTGCAGCAAGATGACAGTTGTCATACATACAAGGCTCTGAAATCCCAAATGTAATTAAGATCTTATAATGGCCACATTATGTAGGGAAATGCTTCTGACCCATTGTGAATGAAAAAGAATGTACAAAATCAAAAACTCAATTAGGCTTCATTATGGACTAATTATCTTTCAAGTTCCAATGTTGTTTTAATGCTTCAAGCTGAGTTTGAGTTGCTGAGGACATTGAAACGCCCTCAACAAGTTTGGAGCAAAGGAAAGCTTTAGGATGGTTGTATGGGTGTTTCATAAATAGAAGAATAAAACCTGGTCGCCAGTCCTACCACAGTGGGGTGTCAAGGCAGAGAAGTCAAACTTGAGCAATCCTGGCTCTGTGTGCCATGTGCAAGAAGTTAGGTGGTTCTGGCTTAAGACCAATACTAGCAACGCAATAATACACTCCAAGTCGCCCGTTTAATTCTAGTCTCCCCACAGAAAAGTGTCAATGTTGTTTTCTTGGCGTTTTTCATCAACTTTTCAATTATTATCCTGGCAATAGTAATAATATAAAGGTAAGCCCAAATAGCAGTAATTGTTAGTATTCTTAAAGGTAGATTGCCCCCAGTGTAAAACTATCCAATAAAATTTTACTACTCCATAAACATTTTCTTCTTTTAATATTCAAGGAAAAAAATTAGTGACCTCTTCAAAATAATCAGGATAGTCAGAGTCCCCTTTCTGTTTGGAAAAGGTTTCTGAAACATTAAATCTTGGTCGAGTTAAGATTCTGGGTTGTAGGCCAAGTTGCAGTTTGCAGCAATTTCAGACATGTGCTTTATAATGTTGCTAAAAGCATTCCTCCACCACGTTAAACCCAGCTTTGGGGTTGTACAGTGATTTAAAGTTTATTGAAACATTTTTACATTTGCTTTCTTTGACCACAATAGTCATTTTATTGTAACATATTCAATTAACAGGAACAGTGTAAAAGCAGTGAAATTGATGGGATTCTCATTTGAGTCTACTGAATGCTATTACTGTTTTCATTCATGCCTAACTGCTGTTGACAAAAGTCTAGGACTATGAGTAGATTGTCCAAGGCAATAGGAGAGCTCATTTTTGTGATGGTATTATTGAATACTTAAAGTGTGTTATAGTCCTCTGGAGGCCCAGAGCTCAGAGTTCAAAATGACCCTTCTTTGGTTGGATCAAAACCTGTTACTTGCGTGGCAGCCTCCAGAAGAGCAGAGTTTATTACAGCTCTATTCAAGGAAAAGGTGAAGTGAGAAAGAATCAAAGGGATGTATAGTGTGGTGATCCCCTTGTCACCATTTGCCAATGTTTCCCAAGCCAGATAGGTGATAGAAAATTCAAGTGTTTGTGTGTGTGTGTGTGTGTGTGTGTGTGTGTGTGTGTGTGTGTGTGTGTGTGTGAAGACTCACCGGATTGTACCTGAACATACTGGGCACTCAAGACGCAAATCAGATGAGGTAAATTTTCATAACTGACAAAATACAAAATGTTCTTCTCATTTGGGTGAATACCAGGAATAATTATTAGCTCAAAAGTCGGAGGAGCCCGTGACTATCTTGCAATATTTGTGGCTCTGTGTATGGACACATTTGTGAATTTCTTTGCACAAAAAGGTTTTATTAGCTTTTCAGAAAAAAAAAAGAAAGATTAAGGAAGTGCTTCTTGAGAGTCTGGTAAGGTATAAATTGCCTCCAGATCAAAGGAACTGAGCCTTTGACTTGCAAATGAACCAAAAGGGAAGGAGAAGGGAGGTAAGTTTGGAGCCCCTCAGGAAGTAATGGGGTCCAGCCCTCTCCCTGGGACTAGTGAAGGAAATTCAACAGAGAAAGGAAACTTCATGACAGCCCAGTCACCAGGGGGCTGGAGAAAGGTTCTATTGGAGCGGAGATTGATGGGTGGAGAGAGCAGAGTTGGGCCTGTTACCAAAAAGATGTTTCTAGCATCAGCCAGCTGCAAAACAAGACAGGCTTCCTTTTTCCTATATACTCTTCCAAGCATCATAAATCCTGGGCCTTTTCCTCAGCCCACAGCCTGCAGAATGCAGCCAGAGGAGCTAGAACCTGCCATCCCAGGGATGGAGCTGGTCAGAAATCCCTGTGGATACTTTCCCAAGATCCTCACTGGGCTCTGAGCTTCCTGTGGGTACTGCTGCTCCAGGTTTCCCTTAGGAATGTATCTCCTGAACCCACACTAGTACAGGGTCACAGATTCCCTTGTGGTCATTTTTGTAGCTCCCCCATTTGAGGATGGATAGGGTTGGCCAGTCCCTGTTGGGTTTGCTCTTGCATTAGCCTGGCAGTAAGACTGTTCCCTGCGTCTCACCTGTTGGGATGAGCAGGCTGCCCCTAAAATGTTGTTCCCATAGCAATGACAGAGAGACAAGGCATCAACAGAAACCCTCAAGGCTTTGTAATGTCTACTGTTGCAACTAGCATATTGTCATTTTTTTTACCTCATCCTATTGGCCAAAGAAAGCCATGTGACAAATCCAAACTATGTGACAAGGAAATATACCTTACCTATCTAGAGGGAGTAGCTACAAAGTCACTTAGGCCTCGATACAGGGCAAGGTGAAGAATTGGAGGCAAAAATACAATATGCTACATTTGTGTTAGTGAAGTCAGCTTCTAGTCCATGACTCAGATCTCCTCACCCTCTGTAACTCTCAGAATTGATGACATCTAAAATTTGATGACTGGAGTAATGCAGGCAGGAGTAAGGATGGAGTGGAAGGAATCAGTGACTGCTTTTGTTTCATCCTCACAGCACCTAAACACATCATGCACGTGTTCAGTGCTTAAGATCCAGACAGAACCCCCTTTGCTGCTCCAATTCACTCACATACCCCAAAATTTGCAATGCAGGAATTTTAAGACTTGTCCACCTAAAGTATACAGTAGGAATGTACAATTCAGATTGACTTCCCACTATGAACAGGACCCTGAGCACTTATTTATTGGTTGCTTCTTGTAAAAAGTGACAAAGCACTGCATTTATTAATCTTTACAGTTCAAATAACAGAAGATTCTGCAAACATTGCCCATTCTTGCACCTGTCTGATTGGCTTTGCAGGTCTGTGCAACTCGGCCGATAGCTGGATGATTGTACCCAACATCAAGCAGAACCACTACACAGTGCATGGTCTGCAAAGTGGCACCAAATACATCTTCATGGTCAAGGCCATCAACCAGGCTGGCAGCCGCAGCAGCGAGCCTGGGAAGTTGAAAACAAACAGTAAGTGCTGTGAACTCAGAGCTGTCATCTCATATTTGCTCACCTGTCTCCCAACTCTGTTCCCCTTTCTTTCCCTTTTCTCTGTCTCAGACATTGATTGCTGACAGCCTCAAAAAAGCATGTAAAAGAGCCAGTGTGGAGTAGTGGAATTTGCATCAGCTATCTGTGGGCTTCAAAATTGACTCTATGCCTTCAAAGCCAGGAGGCCCTTAACCTCTCTGCACTTCAGTTTTCTCATTTTTTAGATAGATAATACTGGAGGAGTTCCTGTGAGAAATAAATAGGTATACTCTGATACAGAGTAGAGGCTTTATAAATGGTGAAGAACATTGTTTTCTGTAGCAGAAAAGCAAATTAATTATTCTTCCCTTAGAAATTGTTTATTTTGTTCCAAATATTTGTCTGGGTCTGTGGTTCTCAAATTGGGGGCAATCTCTGCCCTTTGTCCCCTCATCCCCACCCAGAGAACATCTAACAATGCCTGGAGACAGTTTCAGGTGTCACAACTGGGGTCGGTGCTACTGGCATTGAGCAAGTAGAGGCCAGAACTGGTAAGAAACATTCCACAGTACAGAGGACAGCCCCCACTACAAAGAATGATCCCGTCCTATACTTGAGACTCAGGGTTTTCTCATCTCTCTGTCTGTCTCTGTGTGTTTTATCTTATCCTTTCTTCTGTCTTTTTGATATAGAAATATTATGTTATATAACACAGTATTTCTTTGCAAAAGACCTCTCAAGAGGAAGCAAATCAGAGTGTGTCTGTATGGCACCATGTTGTGGGTCGCCAGAGAGTCAACAGGAGCAATTGATGGCTTTTCAGGAACAACCCACATTTAAACATATCCTTGATTTCCCAGTGCAGTGTGGAATACGTGTTGGGTCTCGGAGGAACAGCAAAGGGGTATAACAAGAGCATTGGATTAAGATGAGAAGGCCATAGCTAAACTGCATTACCCTTGTGGCCATGTGACTAATTTCTACTCATTTTTAAAAATAAAACCTTTAGTTTGGAATAGTTGCCGATTCACAGAAAATCTGTAGACATTGCAGAGAATTCTCTATACCCTTCCCCTAATGTTGATATCTTATATATCATTGATATTTATCACAACTAAGAAATTAACATTGGCACGCTCCTCTTCCTCTAGATTTTATTCAGAATGCCTTGTCTTTAATGTCCTTTTTCTGTAGGACCTCACATTGCATTTAGGATTTCTTCACTTTTAAAATGGGACTATTTTAACTTTGTTTATAAGATGTCACAAAGAAAAGCTCAAAACAAGTCTGAGAGCGTAAGAAAGTATAACATGATGGTGGCTAGTGGCATGCTTCATATAACCACAGCACGCGGCACAACCAACACCTATGCACACTCAGATCAGAGGCTTTTGATTTGCATTTGAACGTATATTTGGTCATTCAAAAACCACCTTAGGGGACCTGGTGTATTTGAGACACTGCAAGATGCTGACGATACTACGACTACCATCAACTCCTTAAGATGTGCTTCTCTTGAGGACTTTGTAAACTGTTGGGAACCAAAGCATGTTTACTCTAGTTACCATTCAGTTTGTGAAATCTACAATAATAGTAACTGAGAGGATGCTGGATTTACAAAGGGTGGTGCCTCTGCGCAGTCTTGGGGTTTTTCGAGGTGAGGTTGATTAAGGGGTATGAGGAGGAGTTAGTGTTCTGTGCAGAGGGAACGGCATGTACAAAGTCCAAAGACAAGGAGATTATATTTGTGGAACAGAAACTTGATCTCTGTGGACAAAGTGTGGCTTAGGTAGGGAGGATGACCAGCCAGGAAGCTGGAGACAAAACCATATGGGGAGGCTGAACGTGTTGGCACACATCTGTTATCCCAACATTTAGGAGGCAGAGGCAGGAGAATCATGAGTTCCTGGTCAGTCTGGACTACATAGGGAGACCTTGTCTCAAAAAAAGAAAGAAAGAAAGAAAAAAACAAAAAGCCAGGCACCGCCTGTAATCCTAGCTACTCCAGAGACATGTCAGGAAAACTGTGGTTTGAGGCTAGCCCAGGCAAGTAGCTCCAGAGACCCTATCTTGAAAATACCCAATATAAAAAAAGGACTGGCAGAGTGGCTCAAGTGGTAGAGTGCCTGCTTAGCAAGCGTGAGGCCCTGAGTTCAAACCTTAGTACTGCCAAAAAAAAAAAAATTAAGAAAGAGAATGTGAACCACCATAGGCCATGCTAGTGAGTCTCTTTGGAGAGCAGTGGTTGATAGGAACAAGCTTGAAGAGTCTAAATAAGAGAGGCAGAATGAGAATTTGTATCAAATAAAACTTTTTGCACTATTATGTGGTCAGTGGATTACAATGAAAGGAGACTGATAGCTGAGCAAAGGGTCAGGAGATTATTCCAAGAGTTGCCCCAGCAAGATAATAGTGGCCAGAATAAGGTCATGGACTATGCAAATGTTCTGATGAATTAAATTCTTTGGTAAAGTACCCATTAATTTCCTCCTTGAACTAATCTGTCTCCATTAAAGCAAAAGTCTAGAATTTGGGAAGTGTGGGTGGTGGTTTGGGAAACACATATGAAGCACAGGCAGAATTCATTCAGCGAGAACATGGGACTTGTGCCCCACTGAAGCTAGCAGGACCCTGCTGTGTGTGGGAGTGGCTCAGAGTGAGAGTCTCACCATTACAAGTGTGATCTTCATCATGGCTACAACATTTCTGCTATTCCTCACTGTCAGGAGGCCAAGCAGCACTGGGTGTTCCTAAATGATCAGTGCCATGTTGAAATTTCTTCCTCCTCTGCCCACTGCTGTCCAATTATTTTTACTCACATTTGTCTTTCATCTTTACAAATTGAAAATATTTTAAGAAAAGCTATCCTTTCTACTTCTCTTGTCTTAGTCCATAGCTTATCCTTCACAGTTGTTGGCATGATCACCCCAGAGGACATTTTTTATTTTATGAGATAAGCCAAAATTAAAACTACACATGTAATCCAGTAGGTTTTATAATCTCTGAGAATACTCACTCCCTGCTTAGCACTTGAGGGTTTTCTTAGCTCCTTCCTTTGAAGCTTTTCTTTGATATGGAAAGAAATCTAAAACAAGGATAAGCAAACTAGAGCTCAGGTACCAAATCTGGCTGCCTTTTTTTTTTTTATAAATAAAGTTTTATTGGCACACAGCCATACCCCTTCATTTGTCTGCTGTCTGTGGCTGGTTCCTCACTACAATGACAAAGTTGAATAGTCACAAAAGAAATTATGTTATGCATAGCTGAAAATGTTTACTGTCTGGCCCTTGTAGAAAAAGTGTGCTGGTCACTGATCTAAAAGAATTTTCGAGGTGTTGATGTAAGGTTTATATCCAAGCAGCAGCTGAAAAATCCTTTAGCTTACCCACATGACAAAATATTCACTGCCCAGCGTCTGCTGGGTTCATTTCTCAGTCCCCAGCCTTGTATTGTCACAGTCAGATGTACTAAACTTTTTGCTGTGATCATTTGGGAGCTGCATACTGGGCAGAACAGATCTACAAATGCAACAGTGGCTGTGGAGCTTGGACACTGGTATTGCCACCAAGTTGTAACTCGTTTCCTGCCTTTAAATGCCTTGCACCCTGTGTGGTGTTGAATGAATGACAGGCCGTAATGAAAGCCAAGATTGAATTGTCAAAGAAGTAACAGCTACAACAAAATATTCAGGTATGACTCTGTCAAGATTTTCACAGTTAACTCTTCAAAATACAAATGTGAATAATGAAATAGAAGGCCTTATTTATTTTATATACATGAAGAAGGTCAAGAGTAGAAAACCTAGATGTTACTATCATCTTTTTTTTTTCTGATTTTGTGAGCTGAAAATTTTACAGTTTTGTAGTTGTTCTAAGCCCCTGAGAGTAATTGCTTTAATTTTTAACAATCTCATGCTAAGACCTGAAATCCTGATAAGTTTAGTTTCTGGTCTGAAGTCTATTGAGATGCATATCTTTTAGGCCTGCATGAACATAGTTTTGGTAGGAAATAGTCTTCATTTTCTCCTCCTTTTCAGGATGCTGTCTGGCCAATATATACCTGTGCCGAAATCCTCAAAGATAGCTCATGTCATGTGTTCTGGCTGATCCTTGCTCATGCTGTTGTTAAATAGTATGGCACCAGTAGACCCCTGACTTAGAACCAACAGACTGGAAGGTCATGAAGACACTGACATGTCCCATGATTCCGAGAGTTGTTGCTCCCTAACTATATTTTGAATGTCATGAGAACTGTAAGCAAATATCTTTAAAAGTTGTTTATAAAGCTTAAATTACTACATATATATATATATATGTATATATATATGATACTGCTTCATGATAGGAAGGATTGTTCTCTCCAGTCTTCTAAATCTAATATGCCCTTGGTCATGTTCAAATGAACAGCACTTCTCCACTTTCTCTTTTTGTTTTGTGAACTTGTTTTCAGGCCAACCATTTAAACTGGATCCTAAATCTGCTCATCGAAAACTGAAGGTGTCCCACGATAACCTGACAGTAGAACGTGATGAGTCATCATCCAAAAAGAGTCACACGCCTGAGCGCTTCACCAGCCAGGGGAGCTATGGAGTGGCTGGAAATGTGTTCATTGATAGTGGCCGTCATTACTGGGAAGTGGTCATAAGTGGAAGCACATGGTAGGCAACTTATATCTATTGTCCTCCTGTTATAAAAAGGCACATCTCATTGTGTACTGTGTCAGAGTATCAATCTGTACCAAAATCAAATGCAAAAAGCCTGTATTAATCAGCTATTGCTAAAATAATGCTATATAACTAACACCCCAAAACTCAATGGCTTCAAACAACAACCATTTATTATTGCTAACTAATACTCCTATCTGTAGGTTAACTAATCAGGAATAATCTCAACTGGGCTTTACTTTAAGATGTAGGTAGGGTTTAGGTTTGTTCTGTGCCTCTTCGTTCCTCCTCGTTTATGTGGCCACCCAGGCATTGTTCTTCTCAAGGAATCCAACAGGGCAAGTACATTTCAAAGCCACTGCTTGCGTCAGATCTACTGAATTCTTACTAGCCAAAGCAATATGGCCAGTCCAAAACCAGTGGTACAGGGAAGTCTTTTTCTCCCATGGAGGTGGGAAGAGAGAGTGAGTGTTTGCCGAGCAATCATCTAATCCACCATTCAGCCAATAAGAAAAATAACTTGTTGAAAGTTCATCCATTTTTTTACTTACAGCAAGAATTGGAGATAAGGTAGAGTTTTGGTACCACCTAAAAGAGTTATTGTATGCAAATACTGCTCTTTCATGCTTTAAATAAGGTGCACAAGCTACAGCCCAAGGCCTGCTTTTATAAACCAAGTGTTATGGGGACATAGCCGTGCCTATTCCTTTACCTGTTGCTTATGGCTGCCTTTGGTTTGGGTTGTTTTGTTTTTCTCTTTTTTTTCACCAGCCTTTATGGCTGCCTTTGGACCAACAACTGCAGCTTAAGCAGTTAAAACAGAACTGGGTGATCCACAGAGCCAAAAAATATTTACTTTCTGGCCCTTTAGAGAAAAACCCTGCTGATTCTTACTATGAAACATCACTTCTCATCATTTTTTTAAAAAACTTATTTCTAAGCCGGGCATGGTGGTACACATCTGTAATCCAAGCTACTTGGGAGGCTGAGATGGGAGGGTTGTGGTTCAAGGCCAGTCCAGGCAAAAGTAAGTTAGCAAGACCTTACCTCAAAAAACAGGTTGGTGTGGTGGTTTGTGCCTGTAATTCCAACTACAGGGAGGTGGAAGTAGGAGGAACTACAGGGAGGTGGAGGTAGGAGGATCGCAGTCTGAGGCCAGCCTCGGGCAAAAATGCAAGACCCTACCTGAAAAATAAAAACTAAAGCAAAAAGGGTTGGGGACATGGCTCAAGTGGTAGTGCACTTGCCTAGCAAGTACAAGGCCCTGAGTTCAAACCCCAGTACCACACACACACACACACACACACACACACACAAGAAAACCTTATTCCTGTTGCCTTGTATGTTTGTAATTCAAGATTCAAGTCTGGGCCCATTAGTACGGAGAGCTGTGTAGGTGGAGTGAAGCAACAGTCATAGGCCGAGAATAATTTCCACAGGTCCATCACCTTCAGCCCATGACTTTAACCCACCAAGTTCTCTAAGACTAAGGTCAAGGTCACTGTACACTGGAGTTAGTTAACCCTGCAAAGTTGACCATCACTAATCCACGGGCACAAACTTTGCCCCTTGCTTTGGCCATTTGTCTCACAAATGCTTGCCTACTATTGATTTTATTTTTATTTAACAAGCCCTCATATGGCACAGTTATGGGCCAGGAAAGTTACTGGGCAAAGCACTTTGCAGATAGTAACCCATTTATCCATTGTAGCAGCCCTACACAGGTAGGTGCTGATATTTTCCGATTTTACAGGTGAGGTGACTGAGGCATGTGCCCAAGGTCACAAAACTCACAGGTGGGAGAGTCAGAAGTCTGCAATCAGGAGTCAAGCTCTTCACCCAGAGTCTACAAACAGCAACTGGAAAAGGGCCAGAAAATTAATGTCCTGGTTTTGCAGGCCAATTTTTTGTCCCAACTACTCAACTCGGCTGTTGTAGCGGGAAAGAAGCCACAGACAGCACGTACAAAAACGGGCATGGCTGAGTACCCATGGAGCTTCATTTCTAAGAGCAGAGAGAGGGCCAGAGCTAACCCCTGAGGGGTAGTTCGGAAATCCCCACTCTTAACCACCATGCTGTGCTGCTATTCACAAAAGGGCAATGTGTTTTTGAAATGTGATAATTATTCTTTAGGGCTTACCATACAATACTTAGTAAGTGATACCTCAATTTTTGATTTAAAAATAAAATCACTGGGCACTGGTGGCTCACGCCTGTAATCTTAGCTATTCCGGAGGCAGAGGTCAAGAGGATTGTGGTTCGAAGCCAGCCGGGGCAAACAGTTCATAAGAACCTATCTTGAAAAAATCCTTCACAAAAAAGGGCTGGTGGAGTACCTCAAAGTGTAGGCTCTGAGGTCAAACCCCAGTACTGCAAAAAAATTAAATAAAATAAAATCAACACTCAACTTAAAGATGATGAGTATTATAACAGTGTTTCCTTCAATGCAAGCATGGTAAAACACTTATTTCTTAAAAAGACCTTTTGATTCAAATCTATGCACGTAATGCAGTGTAAAGAAGCTGACCCAAATCTAAGAAGTGAAATTGTAAGCTTGGGTGCCCCTTCTCTCCCAATAATGGTACCCATATTGACTGAGCATGTAGGTTTTCATCTGTTGTTACCCTCATGATCCTCTTTGCCTGGGACGTTTTCCTGTTTCAACATCGTGAAGCCCTCGACCCTTTTAGGCTTGGTCTAGACTGGCATTTGCAACTTGCACTGGGGCAAGATAAAAGCACCAAGAAAAATACAATAAACGCATGTGCAAAAAAAGCAAACGTTTCTAGTTAATTAATATGCTATATTTATCTGGAATGGACTCCAGTGTCTAAATGATTATAACCCCATTAATAATTATTTATGATAAATGATACCTGATCGTTATGAGCTCATTGCCATTGACGAATGGTGCGGGAAATTCCATCAGGCCACTTCAGTTATATAAACACAGATCAGCATTACCTCCAGATGTCAAAACTAACTCCTGAGAGGGAAAAGAAATTCTATGAGATTAATTGGCACACTTTGGATCTTTGCAAACCTGATTGTGTCAACTTCAGAAAATCTTTCATGTAGAAAGTAGTTCCATATTTCCTCAGAGGTATTAGCAAGGAAGGGGTGCCCCCTATGATTAAATGCCTGTGACACCTTGGTTTGCAACAGCTAACGACATATGTATTTTTTCATGAAATATGGTCCTGACTTTAAATTAACATGTACATTACGATCCATGCAATAGCACATGTTAACATTGCTCTAAGAAACGTAATTTTTATATTTTTTGAACTCTCCATGTTTCACTGCATAACTTAATGGAACATTACATTCTGCCCGCACCTTTCAAACTCAATGAAAATATGTACATCGTTTTACAGATTGATGGTAATATAATGGTATTTTCCTTCGCTTAATGGACTACACACTTGGCTATTTTCTCGCTCTTGAATGCTGTTAAAGTGCACTTGGTATTTCATGGAATGGTGTTAACTAAAGCAATAATAATGGGTTTGTGCAAGCATTACTAGACCAGAAGTCAAGGGGGCAGCATGAGATTTCTGAATTTTGCTCTTAGTTTTAACTTTCTCTATACTTCCTTTGGCTAAATGAAGTCAGCCGTCGCTGCTGTAGCTACTTCCTAGGGTTCACTTAGGTTCAAATGGGAACTAAACAGAGTTATTTTTAAAAAATTAATTTAAAAAATGGTTTGTAGCAACAAGAAGGAAACAATTCAGATGTGGTTATTTTGTGATGCAAATCCAAGTCCCAAATTATCCAAAAAATGGAAGGAGTGTCTCTGGAGGGAGAGACTTTAAATTGCAAAATGCAAACCTTTCCAAAGTGTATTGGTAGGACTCCACAGATAAACAGGAGTCAATCAAGGACCTCCATAGAGAAAGGGAGCCAGAAGCATACAGGACTTTTGACAGGGCTGGGAGCAAAAGACCCACTGGTCTATGTTCTTGTGCATGGGGCCACAGCCAAAGCAGGTGTTGGCAGGGGCTAACCTCACATTTCCACAAACCTCACGTCCACTGTGTGCCACTGGAAAACTGTTTCCCCATCTTTTACAAGTTCGGAATCTTGTACAAGGGCATGGCAATAACAGAACCTAACCTAGGTTTTTACAGAAAAGGGGATTCTGGGAGATGCAACGTTGAATTCTCTCTGTGAGGAGGAGAGGATTGACAAAAAGGAAGGGAGCATGCTGGGTTGACAACAGATGGGCTGGCACACTGGTTTAATGGATGACCCATTCCTTCTTTTTGAATTCAATTATAGCATGTTATATTAATTTTCCTTTTTAACACACCACTCAAAGTGATTGTATTTTATACCCAATATGTGATTTTTAAGGGCATGTCATTTTAACAAAAACCTATGAAGTTTTTCTCCTGTACTTGGGAAGGCACCATATGTCAGTATCCAATTACACTGGTTTCTGCTCCAACATATTCAAAGGTAAACTGTAAGCCATTCAGTCTTTATTAAGAATGATGTGTTTTGCTTATCTTAATAGCTGCGAAATGTTTTCAGTATTGTAGGACAAAGAGATTAAGAAGGTTAGAGCATTGTAGAAGAGGGTTCTTAAGATTTTATTTTTGAGTAGTGTGAAAATATTTAGAATAACTGGATATCTGCTCAGAGATTAAAAAAAATTTAAATGTAGGAAATATAATCAGAATTACTCAGCAGTGATGAATTGCACAATTTCTGGTGAGGGAAGGCATTATGGAATGTCATTTAAATTTTGCTTTTTGATCATGGTAGACTTAAATTCTTATTCTGGTACTTCCTTTAATGTATATCAGACAATAATAATAAAAAATAGTTACTGAATATTTGTGTGTCAGGCCTTGTGGCCAGGCTTTAAAATGCATTTTTCTCTTACTCTTTAAAATAACCCTGCCTGGGAGATGGAGACTATCATAGTCCCTGTCCTATAGATGAGACATCGAAACTGAGTGATAACAGGGGACTTATCTTCATAAATGGAAATTATCCTCCCCACTTGCCTTTGGCAAGGTGCAACCAAAGTCATGGAAAATGACAGATACGGTATTAACTGAAAAATTTAAAGGTCAGAAGGACAAGCCTGAAGTTAATGCTGTCCAGTATAGCAGCCACGATTCATATGTGGCTATTTAAATAATCAAACTTAATTGAAATTAAATACAGGTGCTACTCCACTTACGATGGGGTTAGGTCCTGATAATCTCACGGCAAATTGAAAATGTCTTAAGTGGAAAATGCATTTACCACACCTAACCTACCATACATCGCACTTTAGCCTAGCCTGCCTTAACATTCTCAGAGTGCTTACATTAGGAACACAAAGCCTACTTTATAATAAAGGGTTGGATAGCTTGTGTAACTTTTTAATACAGTACACTGTACAGTACTAGTTGTTTTCCTCTCTGCCTGGGAGAGAGGACTGAACTGTATATCACAAACCCAGGAAAAGAGCAAAATTGAAAGGATGGTGTTTGCTCAGTGTGTATGGCTTTCATACCATTGTAAAATTGAAAAAGCGTTAGGTCCAACCATCCTAAGTCAGGGGTAGTTGTACATTTGAAGTTAAGTTCTCAGTCTCACCAGCCACAGTTCTAGTGCCCACTATTCACATACGGCTTATGGCAGCAAAGCACGAAGTTCACATTCTCTTGCAGTGTTTGAACTAGAAGCAGGACTGTGGGCAAGCACCCTGGTCCCTTACCGCCCACTCTGCGTCTGGGAAGGAAGAAGATGAGGAACACAGGTGTTGGGGATCTTGCCAAACTTTTACTTAAAGGGAATGATCAAGGACAAGAGAGGGTCATGTTTTCATGTCCTGTGGACCACAGAACACATTTGACCCACATGTGTGCGGTGGCTCATTGCTTTTAGCATGGCTGTTTTGTCTCTGCAGGTATGCCATTGGCCTTGCTTACAAATCAGCTCCGAAGCACGAATGGATTGGGAAGAACTCTGCTTCTTGGGCCCTCTGCCGTTGCAACAATAACTGGGTGGTGAGACATAACAGCAAGGAAGTCCCCATTGAGCCAGCCCCCCACCTCCGGCGCGTCGGCATCCTCCTGGACTATGACAACGGCTCCATCGCTTTTTATGATGCTTTGAACTCCATCCACCTGTACACCTTTGATGTGGTGTTTGCGCAGCCTGTGTGCCCCACCTTCACCGTGTGGAACAAGTGTCTGACGATCATAACTGGTCTTCCTATCCCAGACCACCTGGACTGTACAGAGCAGCTGCCTTGAGCATCAGGCCCCGTGGAGCTGCTTTCTGGAGAACAACAAGTTTCAGGCCACTGTTTCGGGGACCGAGAAAACAGGCTTCGAGAGAGTGTGATTAAATCTCCCCCAAAGTGTCCAGAAATCAGTTAAGATAGGGCTCAAAATGGGAGATTTCGTTCCTTTTACTGTGTTTTGTATTAAGTACAGGCTTTAATAAGTACTTTGATTTTTTGTATTTAGAGGGAAACCTATAGATTATTTATAAAAGAAGCATAATCAGAATTACAACTCTTAGGAATTTCTTGGTTTTGCACATTAAGAGGCCCGTAAGTTTGCCAACTCTTTACAACTTTTATTTCATCATGGTTTGTGGGCTTGCAAAGAAAAAAAAAAACCTTTTTTAGATTTGTGGGTTTATTCACCTTCTATTTCATACTGAGCCCTTGTGAGATCTTGTCACTTCAACAGTGCATAACAGAATATGCAACTATTTTTAAAACAAAAAGTCATTTCGAACCTAGTAGGAAAGTAAACAGGGTTTCTCACTCTGGATTAATTTGAAGTGTTTTAGCTGTGATGTCAAAAACTTGTATTGGATCCGTGAGCATGGAGCGTTGAGAGAGAGAGAGAGAGAGAGAGAATGCAAAGAACTGAATTTGGACCTCAGACTTAGCCACTGCTCAATTTTTAATTTCCTTCCTATAGCTGATGGGAAAAGCTTGGGAGAAAGGTTTGGAAACCTTTGGCCCTATGTTCTCTAGGGCTAAGAATTTTGGGCTAACATTATGAATGAGATTGCAATTGAAAATAGTCACTCCGAATCCTGCAGGTTATTAAAGAATTCGGGCTGATTTGTCTTTTATCAGAAGTAGTATGCTGTTTTATGCTATAGTCTATTTCACCCATCCTTTTAATAGTTTTTTATTAGATCTGTGAAATTTCTTCATTACATTTAATAGTTGTCCCTTTTCCCCCCTCACCCAAATCATTTTTCTTTTGTCTCTGGGCCTGAGGAAATAAACATGTGCAGTCCAAATGGCAGCCCCACCTTGGATTGTTTTGCTCTCTGGGACATTAACACATACCCCCCCATCACTCCAACCACATCCAAATATAAGCTACCAAAAATCACTTACTATTTATGAGTTAGGAATGACAAGGGACATTGCATAAAGTACTATTCACTAGTATGCATGCCTCAAAGTTGTTATAAACAGACATTTATTAAACACATTTTGAAAGATGTAGAAGTCCCTCTATATTATAGTATAGCTTACCATAGAGTTGTAAGACCAAAAAAGAAAAAAATTCAAACTCACTATTCCCATGCAGGAACCTGCTAATAGAACCTGCTAATGAAATGTCAGATGGGATTCTTTGCATGCTGATCTGACACATTTTAATGGTCCCCAAATTAAGGCTTTCTTGGCTGGTCTTTGGACTGGGACGTTGGTGTGGATTCACCTTGACAAAGGATGTGACCTGTATAAATGGTTTCAATTGCTGAAATGTTTATCTGGGCTACTAGGTCAGCCATTGACCGAACAGGCTAGTAGATTTAGGCATTGTTTTTAGTGATTATTGTTTCTAACTAAATCAACCTATTGCTTCCCTGAAATAAGTCAGTAAACCCATTGTTTATGCATCACAGGGCCAGTGGTGATGTGATTGCCAATCTTAACTTCAAGGAACACCAAGCCAGCTTTCTATGTTTTTCTCTTTTCCTGTCCTTTTTCTTAACGGATAGATTCTATATATTTACTATATTATTTATACCCAGATGCATATTTTGATACCTACTTAAGACAATTTCACATCTAAAAATAGACACCTCAATGGAAAAACGTTAATCATTCTCTGGAAACTTAATGTTTTTTTAACAATATAAAAACAATATGTATTTGCCTTCCCTGAATAAACTAAAAGGGTTGTCTCAGTAATATTTACATACATTTTAGGTAACTGGATAATGGATATTTTAATGCACTTTGTACACTTACAGGTTCTAAATAAAAGGGTCTAAAACTCGGTTTCTGAGTTCTTAAAATCATGGTCTCCAGGTACCAATAAATGCTACAGTTTGCCTTACGATGTTAACAGAAGCATTTATTAGAAGGACACTATTTCCATGAGTGTAATGTTTTTCAGTATAAAGGTGTTACTACCCAGATTTTCACCGAAAGCTGGTTAAGGTTTGTTTTGGCTATTTTTCTAAGGACAAGACAGATTATGTTATAATTTTGTTGTGGAAGTCTCACTCTTTGCTAACTTAAAAACATTGTGGATGTAGCAGTTACTGTTTCCAGGTTGTCGTATTTACAGGAAAATATGTATATGGTGAAAGGCCACAGTGTTTACCTTAATTACTGTAATGATGTAGAAGAGATTTCCATGTGGGTTTTTTTGAAAGTCTAAAAATACCTGCTGTAAACCTTTGCTGCAGTATAATTGTGCATTGTCTTTAAATGGATTGGGGTCACAGTATTTTATTTTTTTTGAAGTCTTCACTTCACAGGAAGCATTTCCACATGGGGCGAAAGAGGCGGCAGTACCAAATAAATTGATACAACAAAACTGATGGGACGCTCACCAAGGCTGCGTGGGCTGTCATCATGGGCGTAGGAATGGCTGAGTTACCCAGAACTCTGGGCTCAGAAGGACCTCAAGCTTGGTTTCATGCTCTGCTGTTACCGTCATGAAATTCTTAATGATGTTTGAACAAGGGGCCTGCATTTTCACTTTGCACTAGGCCCTGCAAATCATGTAGCCAGTCCTCAGAACAGAACCCTGAAACATGGCACCTCTCTTCCTAGTGGATAGAAAGAAAGAAATCTGGATCCAAAGTTGAAAGTTCCTGGCCAAATCATTCAAGTAGGAATCTAAATGGCGTATTAAGCTGAGAGTGAGCCTAGGTGAAGATTTTCTTTCCAGCTTTAAAAAGTGACTTCAAACTTGACTGCAAGTACTGTTGGTGGTTTCTGCTGGAGAAGAGGAAATGGCCTGGATACAGACAGGTTTTTATTGTGGTACTGATATATTGACCTTGACTTCCTGAGGAACTGAACTGCTGCCCACCATTCAGTGTGGAATTCCACCTCAGCTCCAGGCACATTTGCAAATGCCTGCAGAGACACGTGCCTGCGTGCTCACATAGTTGCGAAGTTGACACTAAAAGGCATACAAAGACAATGATGGCAGCTGGGGGCATTTTTTGAAAATAGTGCTTCTCATCCAGGGCTTGATTTTAACCCCCACCCCACACCAGGAGACATTTGGCCATGTCTGGAGTCAGTTTGGGTTGTCACAACTTGGGGACATGTTGCTACTGGCATCTAATGGGTAGAGGTCAGGGATGGCATTAAACATCCTGCAGTGCACAGCGCAGCCCCTCACCACAAAGAGTTACCTGGCCCATAATGTCACTTGTGTCCTAGTTCAGACACTTGGTTGATGGCTTTTTAAGTGGGGGTGGGGGAAGCCAGTGTAGAAACTTGCTTACTACAATGGTTCCTTCACTTTCAAAACTATTTTTAAAATACTTACAAAAATCTTAAATCTGTAAAGCAGTCCAACCCCGTGCCTGTGGAAATGAGGGTCACTGATAAGCATTGTGGCCTGGATGAGCTTAGTTGGAGATGAGAAGTCATTTTCCTTTATGCTTCTTTGTACCAGGACAAATTCAGTTGCTGGTACTTGAGTCACACTGCCAAGCCCTTAGTCCAGACTCTTCTCTTCATTGCTATTGCTTCCTGGTTCAAAATAAAATCATTTGTGTGGCACCAAAACAAGTCTCTGCCTAGTTCTGTTGCCTTCTACATTTTATGTTTTCACATTTACGATTTTCCTAAAGTATTTATTCAGCTTCTTCTTGTTTTCCCTTCTATTTTGTGACATGCAATGCATTTTCTTCAACATCTGAAACTGTCTCATAGCCACCATCTGCCCTTCTCCATACAAAATACAGTTATTTTACAAGACAGAAAATAATCCGCAGGGAGTTTTAAAGCACAATAAAAGAACGTTGACCAAGAAGTAGAAGCTCAGAAAGGATTGCTTAATACCTAGTCTTGCCAATGGGATAGAGGAGGGGAGAGCAGAGGCTGTCTGCAGGGTAACACATGGACCTCCTGCAGTCGGCCCTTCAGTAGTAGTGTCCTTTATGGTGTGGTCTGGGACAGTCCCAGCAGCTGGTTCATAAATCCATGCTCAACCACAGCCTGTGATCCACAGGAGCTGACTCACATCTTAGAGATGTGAGCCCCTTCAGTCCAGGTCAGTGCTATGCCGAGTGTTTCATGGGGCTGCAGCATCAGGACCACTGAGAACTTGATTGAAGTACCTGTTCCACCTCCCCCAGACCTGCTGTCAGAACCTCTGATGGTGGGACCCAGTGACCTGACTTCTAACAAGCCCTGTGGGAGATTCTGATAGTAGCAAAAGTTTATAAGGCACTACTCTACAGAGCTTTTTCCAGTCTCACGACCTATATAAAAAGGTACTTACAGCACACACAGCCTTGCTTCCAAAAGGCAGCAAGAGGTAATGCAGGGATTCTTCACCTAACAGTGTCACAATTGTCTTTATCACACATGCAACTCTTGGGTCCCATCCTGAAAGATCTGGGATGAGAAGGGTGTGAATGTGACCCAGGAACCTGTAGTTTTAAAACACAATTCAAAAGCATAGTCAGAATTGGCAGCCAGTGCTACAAACCACAGGACTGGCATTTCCAGGGTTGGATAAGTGAACACCGTGGAGTTTGTGGGCTACAGTTTATGGGGCATCTACTCCAGCCTGTGGTTATAGATGGAAGGCATACAAGGAGATTATATAAATGAGTAGGTGTGGTTGTTTTCCATTAAAACTTGACCTGTGGGTTGCAGTTTGCTGGCCCCTGCTGTAGTGGACCCTGAACTAGACTGGTAGTCAAAAACTGGGGCATTGTTTCTCCCTTTGCTCATCCAGGACTCAGCCATGCCCCTTCACGCCTCAGTGAACTCTAAAGGTCCTTTCCAACACTGAATTACATCCATTCTGTGAACTAACACAACCCGTGGAGAATTAGTTATGAGTGCTTAAGACAAGGCCACTCAATGGATGTTAGAAGATTCGCTCATATGACAAGGCAGGATGGGGTGTACCAGCGTCCTAGTGATCAGCTTTACATCCTTCATAATTTCAACTCAAATGCACTCTTCTCACAAGTGACAGGTGTGTAAAATATATTCCCTTTGTTAAGCGTTTTGAAGCACATTTAATTTGAACTTTTGAAACTGTACAGACAACCACTGGAATTAATCACCTTTCTAAGTTAACTTGAAGGGCATGCCATACACTCCACAAGGTAGTCCACATTCCACCCCTTTTCCTTTATACACAAGTGTAATATATTGAGGAAGGTAGCTGCTCATGACTATAACAGGAGCACAAAAAGGAAGATATGCAGAACTTGCAAAATCCCTTGCCCTTGAGGACCATTCTCACCATTTAAGATTGCACATTTAAGACTGTAAAATAAAAATGGGGTCTAGGACTTGGAGAAAATCCTTTCTTGTAGCTGTCCTATCTTCATATGGGCAATTTATAGAAAGGAATTCAGGTCTCTCTTTGGATCTTTTTTAGCCATGGCCTCCTAAGAGAATTATTAAAGCATGATTAAATAGGAAGCATAGCAATTAACGAGCAAATATGTCATGGCCAAAAACCAATTACCAATTAAGGAGCGGCATAGAAAAATGATTTAATGAACATTGGTTCTTTTGCACAGTCTATTTATTCTCAAAATGCAATTTTGATTATGGTCATTAAAAGCTGTTCAATTTCACTAAATCATTTCAAATAACAAATGCTTAGCTTCCTCTTCACTAATCATATTCTCCCTCCAACTACTGCCCTCCCTTATCTCTTCTCTGTTAAGCCTCACAAAGAGCTGTTCACACCTGTTCCTTCAGTTGATCACCCATCAGGACATCCTCACATTCTATCACAAGTTCAGTGTTTTCATTCCACCAAATAGTGCCTCACAAATGGCATCCACATCAGTAAACCCAAAACGTTCTCAGATGTTTGATTGACTTTGCATTGACATACAGCAGCTTTTAGAGATATTAATCACCTAGTACTTTTTTAATCTTTCCCCAGGCAATTTCATCCACACCATCACATCAATTGCCATTGTGTACAGAAGACTTCCAAATTCATATCTCTAGGTCTAACTTCTCCACTTAGCTCAACCCTACACATTGACCTGTTTTATCAGCAATCATTTTTGAATGCCTTAGAGCACCTCAAGTTCAATACGTCCAGAACTGCTCTCATGTTTCTTCACTCATACCTCATTCTAGCTAACAAGTTGTGTGAACCAAACGCTGAAGGCTCATATTTGATGTCTCTCTCGCCTTCTGTGTTCAATTCGTTACCAAGTCCTGTTGACTTTCCACCTCAAATATGTCTTTAACTGACCTACTTTCTACTTCTGCACATGACCTCCAAGTCTAAACTTTCACATCTCTCCTCTCCATGGCTGAAATAACCTGCTAACTGGTCTACCTGTATTTCACACTGTACTTTCTTCTTCAATTCATCCCCCAGAGCAGCCAAGGTGATCTCTAAATTGAATCATTACAGACACACACACACACACACACACACACACACACACGTGTTCTTTTCCTACCCCATTTTATTAGCACGTATGAATTACAAAATGTGCAGAGTTTTATTGTGATATATATTTTGGTCGTATTCACCCCCTGTCTGTTCTGATCCTCATTCCCATCCTCCACATACTGAGTTAAAAAACCTTCTAAGTTTCTCACCTACTTTCTTTCTTTCCTCTTTTAAAAAAATTTTTGGTGATACTGGCGTTTGAACTCAGGGCCTACACCTTGAGCCACTACACCAGCCCTCTTTTGTGAAGGGTTTTTTCGAGATAGGGTCTTGCGAACTGTATGCCCGGGCTGGCTTTGAAATGTGATCCTCCTGATCTCTGCCTCCTGAGTAGCTAAGATTACAGACATGAGCCACCAGTCTCACCTACTTCCTATGAAACTCTTCCATAGTGCCTAGGAGCCTCTCCATGGGTTTGTGACTGCATATCTCCCCAGCATCACCTTGGACCATTCTCCCTGTTCCCTGTACTGAATACACTGGCTGTTGTAGTCATGTTCTGGTTTGCCACAGACCTCTATTTGAGCCACTCATCTCTTACATTCTTAACTATTTCTAATATTTCAGATTGCCTCTCAACCACCAGTTCTTGGGGAGCTTTTCTCTGAGCTCCCTGCCCGAGCCAAATTTCCCTAATATTGATTCATAAAGAAATCTGTGCCTCCCTTCATCATGTTTGTTATAGTTGCAATTTAGCATTTGTTTGTGCAAATCTTGTTTATTGCTTCTGGTCACATGCCTCTACTAAACTGTAATATCCCTGAAGCCTGAAACCAGGACTGGCTTAGCCTAATATTTACTATATAGTAGGAGTCAATAAATATTTAGAGCAAAAGTCCAAATTCTCATGAGTTTATTTTACTTACAATTTTCTCTTAAACCCACAGCATGCACCATTCTATTTTTAAAAGACTTGTATTTAAAAACACAAAAAAGAGGGGGGCTTTATTTTGGAAGTAACCACATACATTACAAAATTAAAGAAATAGTATTAACATAAAATCTAGAGCATCTGCTTTCTGGTAAATTCCATTTTCTCTTTATAGCAGCTACAATATAGGTCATCAGGTAAAAATACCACCTTGAATTTGGATAAGTAAGCCTGCCCATCCGTCCTTTATTATCTCTTGCCTGGCTCATGTCTCTGAATTCTAAGTCTGGAGTTGTGCTATGTACTTCTTAGTTGCTGGTGCAGCTCACCCTATACTCTAAAACAGCCAGGGGCAAGTGAAGTGTACTTTATCTTGGAGATGGTCCTCTTTGACCTCGGTGCCCCACAGAATTTGCCAGAAACCAGCCTCCCTATTCTGCACAGTGACATTACAGAGTCCTGGTCTTCTTCAGTTCTTTGCTGTAGCTGAAATCTCAGGCTTTGAATTCCTGCTGACTTCATTTCCATTATGAACTTTGGGTTTCCTGGGCAGCAGCCCTGTACTCGGAATTCCATCCAATTCCTACCTTGCCTGCTTGTTCAACATCAATGGTGACCAATTTGGTGCTTCTGCCCTACGTTTTTACATTGGCTGATTTCTCTGATTTCACATCCAGTCCATATGTTCCTAGTTAGGTCTTCTTCCAGTCCCTCTAAATAAACTGGTGACACCCATATTTCCCAAAAATACAGTGATTCAAGAACAACTCCAGACATACCTATCCTACACCATATGCAATCTACAGGAAACACACTTAAAATAATGAAGACATAGATAAGTTAAAAGTAACAGGATAGCAAAAGATATAGCATGCAAATACTAACTGAAATGAGCTGGGACCACTATATTAAGAACAGACAAAGTAGGTTTCCAAACAAGGAACATTTCCAGGAATAAAGGGAAGCATCACATAATAAAGAAGTCAATTCACTAAAAAAACCTGTCAAGCCTAATGTGTACATCTTGCAACAGATCTTCAGAATACATGAAACAAAACATGAAAGAAAGAAAATACAGAATCAAAAGGAGAGATAGAGACGAATCTGCTGTCAAGATTGCAGACTTGAACATTTTGCACTCAGCAATCCATTGAGCTAGTAGGCAGAAAATCAGCTAGATGTGACCAACATTTCCAGCCAACTTGATCTAACTAACTTTATAGGTTACTCCATCTGATAACTACAGAACACACGTTTTTTTTGAACAAGTACTTGTTGAATGTTCAGCATGATTAATTACATTCTGGGTCATAAAACAAATTTCTCCAAATTTCAAAAGCATTAAATCTTATTAAATATTCTCCTCGATGACAACAAATACCAAATTTTTGGAAAATTTGAAAAGCATTTCTAAATAATCCTTAGGTCATAGAAATGAAACCAGAAATTAGAAAACATTTGAGTTGAACAAAAAATAAAAATACAGCATATGAAAATGTTCATAATGCAGTTTAGTCACCACTTAGAGAAATTTATAGCATTAAATGCTTATATTAGAAAAGAAGAACTATCTCAAGTCAATTATCTAAACTTTTACCTTAGGTGCATAGAAAAAAACAGCAAATTAGAACAAATCAAGCACAAAGAGAAAAATGTTACATCTAAGACCAAAACCCAACAAAAGTTTTAAAACAGTGACAATCAGTGTCACCAAAAATCTGGCTGATTTTGAGGACCATAATTTTTTTTGTGTGATGCTGGGGCTTGAACTCAGGGCCTTGTGATCGCAAGGCAAGAGCTCTACCACCTGAGCCATGTCCTCAGTCTCCAAATCTGGATTTTTAAGGTATCAACATACTTGATAAGTTTCTAGAGATTCTAACAATAAAAAGGAAAGAAAAAAAGCATATCATACCAGAAATAAAGAGAGCACATCTTTATAAATCCTACAGACATTAAATAGATAACAATATTATGAACTTGACAATTTAGATGAGATGGAAAAATACAAACTGCAACAGTCACTCAAAAATAGATGATATGAAAGTCTTCCATCTAATAAAGAAATACGTAAAGCTTTAAGGCTCTAAAATCCAACATCTACACAAGAGAAATGAAAACATATGCTCACTCAATAACCTATAGGTGAATTTTTATAGCAGTTTTATTCATAATCATACACACAGAATGGAAACAACCCAAAAGTTCAGTAGGCCAATGGGTAAACAAATGTTCAAACATGCATACAATGGGCTACCACTCAGCAATAAAATGGAATGTCCTACTCACGTGTATCTGAGTTCAAACACATTATGCTAAGTGAATGCTGTGTTCCACATGACTCTACTTGTATGTCATGCTGGAAAGATCAAAACTATAGACAGTGGTTGACAGAAGCTACAAGTGGCAAGAGTGGTTCACTACGAAAGGGCCTAAGGGAATTCTTTGGGGTCATAGATATATTCCATTTCTTCACTGTGTAGTAGTTTCATAACTGTGCATTTGACAAAACTCATTGAACTGTGTTGTGAGAAAACTGAATATTAGCATATATAAAGTCCACTTTAACAATCCTGACTTCAGATTTTGATATGATCCCATACTTAAAAGACCCTAAAGACTCCACCAACAAACTCGTACATCTTATAAACATTTTCAGCAAAATAGCAGGGTATGAAAGCAACATACAAAAATCAGTAGCTTTTCTATGTACCAATAACAAGCTGAAAAAGAAATTGGGAAAATAATCCCATTCACATTGGCCTCAAAAAACCCTAAATATCTAAGAATAAACGTCCCACCAAAAAAAAAATCCTGACTTATTTTTTTATTAGCGTTTATTGTACAAAATAAAATTGTGGGTTCATTATAACATTTTCATACACATATGTAAGGTACTTTGATGGTGTTTCTCTCCCCTATTACCCATGCTTATCCTCCCTCCCCACTCCTTCTGGTCCCCTTCCTATTCCCTATTAGACTGTCTTCTCCTTTCATGTCTTTTTTTGTGTGCGTTTACATCCCATATATGAGAAGAAACATGTGATACATTGTAAGTCTGACTTACTTCACATAACCTGATGATCTCCAGTTCCATTCATTTCCCTGCAAGCAATACAATTTCATTTCTCTTATAGCTGAACATTTTTCTCACAGATGAGTTTCTGCCAAGCAAAATATTCAGCATTTTTAACAGAAATGACAAAAGACATTTAATCATAAATATGGAAGGTTTTTATAAAGAAAATGTTGTGTGACTGGGAGAAACATGTTTCCTAGTGAAACATGGATTGCCAAAATTAGCCTAAGGAATGGTATAGAAAATCTGAAAAAAGTTAGCACTAATTATAGATGATATTTAGAAGAGTAATTGATGATTTAACAATTGCACAACATCGAGTCATAATAGTTTTATAGTTAAATTCCACCAAACATATAAAGAACAGGTATGTATTTAAATCATTTCAGAAAATGCAAAAATGAACTGAAAAATCCTAAATGAACTGTAGGAATCTGGCATACGCTTATTTTAAAGAGAGAAACAAACATCTTTATAATAATTCCATCATTCCAAATTACTTAAGTCCAGCATTATTTTAAAATAATTAAATAAATAAACACCATTACCAGGTAAAGTTAATTTCAGGTATGGCAGGATGCTCCAACACTAGGGAATCTATCAACATAATCACTGTTTGAAAAAAGGAAAAGAAAATACAAAATTATGAATTGATTCTTCAAAAGAAATTTGATACATTTTAGCAGCTGTTCATAATAAAACTTTCAGTTAAATAGAAATAAAGGAAAACATTTGGAGAAAATAAACGTTATTTCTGAAATCCAACAGCAAACGTGATTTTAAGTGAAGCAATTCCAAATTAGTCCCTTTAAAATTAGAGGCAAAATGGACTGCTCAGTTTCACCATCGCCATTAAAGGTTACTCTCTTAAGTTTCTGTCAATGAAACAAATAGAATACCCTGAAGAAATGATGAAAAGCTAGGTTCCAAATCATTGTCGCGGATGAGAAGAGCTAGGTAAATGATTTTGAGGTTCACACAGAAAATTAAATGTGTAAAAAAGTGTCAGTGATAAATTTTAAAGAGAATAGAAAGTGAGAACCTCCCATATGATATATTGAAAGGTACAGCAAAGCCCCTGTCATCAAAACAGTAGGGCAGTGGTACAAAAGTAGTCAAATAGATCAATCAAATCATTTTTAAAAGTAAAATTTAGAAGAACATTTATATAAATAAAGCATTGGGAAGAGTTTCCTAATCCAGAAAAATTAGCTATGTTTGACTAACTGATAAAGTTAAAAGCTACCTTATTGTTGGGATTCATATCCCTCCTATCTGAAAAGTCCTTAAAAAATGATTAAAAGACTCCCGAATTACATTCATTACTGCATTTGGGTCACCTACCACTAAGCTTAGCCTCTGTCAGTCCTCAGTAGATATCTGTAGAATGTACAAAAGATAACACAACCAAAAAATGAGCAAAGAAAGAATGGAATATATAAACACACTAAAAAGAAAGAATCCAAAAAGCCAATACACATCTGGAAAATACTCAACCTCTCTAGTAGTTGTAAAAATTCAAATTGAAGCAATAAACCATGAACATTGCCATCCAACTGATTAACTGAAATTGAAAGGAATAATAATATCCAGCATTCATCAAGATTCTGGACGCTTTAAAACTTTACTCAGATAGTCTGACTTGCTGAAGTATTTTGGGGAAATAATCTTTCAAAATGCATAAGACATTCCTATATCTTAGAAGCATATTCTCTAGGACAGGAATTGGCCAACATTTTTGTAAAGAGCAAAATCGCAAATATTTCAGTCATAAAAGGTCACATATGGTCTCTGTCACATATTTTTCTTCTTCTTAACCTTTTTAAAATAAAAATGTCTTTGCTCTCTCAGGCTGTACAAAAACAGACACAAGAACATGAATTTTGCCAATAACCTGAGAGAGTTTGGAAGCAGATTCTCCCCTAGCCTAGCCTTTGATGGCAGCATTGTAAGACATTGAGCTGAAGGCCCAGTTGAACCACATGCAAATTCCTGACACAGAAGCTATGAGATAATAATGAAACTGTATTATAGAGCAAATGGGTTTAACAGATATTTACAGAATACTTCATCTAATAGCTGAATAATACACACTCATCAGCACATGAAACATTCTCTACCACAGACCATGGGTTAGGCCGCAAAACAAGTCTTCGGAGATTCAAAAATTCAAAATCAAACCATGTATGATCACAATAGAATAAAACCAGAAATCAACAAGAAGAGGAACTTTAGATATCACACAAATGCATGGAAATCAAATAACATTCTACTGAACAACCAAGTAGGTTAAGGAAGAAATCAAAAAGGAAATTTAAAAATTTCTTGAAACAAATGAAAACAAAAACACAACTTACCAAAACCTATGGGCTACAGAAAAACAGTACTAAGAGGGAAGTTTACAACAATGAGTGCTCTACCAACAACAACAACAACAAAAAAGATTTCAAATTAACAACTTAATGATGCAACTCAATGCACTAGAAAAGGAAGATCAAATCAAACCCAAAGTTAGTAAAAGGACAGAAATAACAAAGACCAAAGCAGAAATAAATGAAATAGAGACAAAAGAAATACAAAAGATAAGTGAAATGAATAGTTTTTTAAATGATAAATAAAATCAACAAATCTTTACCTGAACTAACCAAGAAAAACAAAGACCCAAATACATAAAATAAGAGGTTACAACTGACACCACAGAAATAATAAGGTTCATCATAGGCTACTGTTGACAATTACATCACAACAAATTGGAAAACCTGGAAGAAATGGATACTTTTTTGAACACATATAACCTACCAACATTTAATCATGAAGATTTAGAACATCTGAACACACCAGTAATAAGCAACAAGATTGAATCAGTTATAAAAAGCGACCCAAGAACAACAACAACAAAAGCTCACGACTGGATGGCTTTACTGCTGAACGTTACCAAACCTTTAAAGAAAAACTAATGTCAATTCTTTTCAAACTATGATAAAGAATTAAAAGGGAAGGAAGTCTTCCAAATTCATTGTATAAGGCTAGCATTACCCTGATACAAGAACACAACAAAAAAGGAATGAATGAAAACTATAGACCATATCCTTGATGAATTTAGATGCAAAATATCCAACGAAATACTAGCAAATCAAATCCAACAAGACGTCAAAAAGATTATAAATCATGTTTGAGTAGAATTTATCCTAGGGACACAAGGATGCTTTAATCTACGTGAATCAATAAACATAATTCAACAGGATAAAGGATAAAAATCAGAAAATTATCTTTATAGGTTCAGGAAAATCATCTTTTGATAAAATTCAATATCTCTTCATTGTAAAAGAAAAATCCTTAAAAATCAACTATGGAAGGAATGTACAATAAAGGCTATTTATAGCAAATTTATAGCCAACATTATACTGAATAGAGGAAAACTGAAAGATTTTCATGTAAGATCAGGAACAAGATAAGAAAAGAATGTCCACTTTCACCAGTCTTATTCAATATAGTGTTGGAAGTCTTAACCAGAACAGTAAGGCAAGAGAAAGAAATAAAGGGCATCCAAATAGGAAAGAAGGAGCTCAAATTATCCCTGTTTGCAGATGACATGATTTATATATAGAAAAAGACACCACCAAAAAAATATCTTGGAGATCAACAAATTCAGTAAGGTTGCAGAATACAAAATCAGTAGCTTTTTTATATATTAATAATGAATTTGTTGAGAAAGCAATCAAGAATGCCGTCTCAATAGAAATGATTATACTAATTTTATGAAAAAAATTTGAAGCAATATTTAAGCATTTAAAGTACTTTTTAAACTTGCTAATGATAGAACAATAATGTCGCCATTTTGTGAATCAGCCAAAATGGCAGCCCAGCCCTTAAACAAATTCCGGTGCTCTAAGACAGCCCCACCCCTACCAGAGACTACTGCGCATGCGCTAACTTCCTTACCCTCCCCCTTCTAGAAAAGCCACTGCTCGCCCAGGCTCAGGGCTGCGCCATATTTTCCCTGGCCAGCCTGGTAGTTTGGGCTTGCCATTAAACTTTGTTCTATGGACTTGAGTTTTCTCCTGAGCTTTCTTTGAGAGCAGCATTTTTCCTAACAGCTGCCTCTTATGATTTTGTGTCATATGTTCATTATATCATTGAATATTTCAAATTCTCTGTAAAAAAGCCATTCCATTCACAATAGATACAGAAGAATGAAGGAGTAATGAATGTGGTGTATATACACAATGAAATATTCATTCATAACAAAGAACGAAATTATGTCATTGGCAACAACATGAGTGGAACTGGAGGACATTATGTTAAGTGAAACAAGTCAGGCATAGAAAGATAAGTTCTACATTTTCTCACTGATATGTGGAAGTCAAAAGTTGAGGTCATAGAAGTAGAGAATAGAATAGTGGTTACCAGCCTGGGAATGGCATAGGACAGAGGTTCAAGGTCACAGCTGGACAAGAGGAATAACTTCCAATGTCCTATACCACAATGGGATAGCCATGGTTGACCAGAAGCAACTGAATCTTTCAAAATAGGTAGTAGAAAGGATTCTGAATGGTCCTAACACAAAGAAATTGTAAATGTGTGAGGTGACAGATACAACAATTACCTGATCATCATGCATCCTACACTTGTTTGTCACAGTGTGCCCCGTAAATATGTACGATTACACTGCATCAGTTAAAAACAAAAATACAGTTTACAGGGCTGGAAGGTGTAGCTTAGTGGTAGAGCACTCACCCAGCATGTGAAAGGCCCTGGGTTCCATTCCTAGAACCACAAAACAGTGAATTTTTAATGATCCCTAGCACCACAAAAATAAACAAATAATTCGAAATATATTTTAAAAAAGGAAAAAGCTCAGGTTCTAAATCTTTCACCTGGAGCAGTAAAATATAAACTTTGATGAGCAACTTTTTAAAATGTAGACAATAATACAATACAATTTAAATACAACAAATGTATTTAAATAAGGCAATGATTCTGCATATTTTGGTTTCTATTTTATTGCTTTTCAAGCTAAGTCCTACTAGGATTTACCCACTTTCTGAATAAAGCATGATTCATTCCTATTCCCGTTTTTCCTCTCACACACCAAAGATTGAGAATAAGGAAGAAGACATGGCCAGGCAAGACAGAGAGGGGAGCTGGAGGGTCTGGAGCTGCCTATCCAAATGAAGCCGAGCGTGGGCCCTTCAGTGGGCCGGCTGCTTTTGGAATCTGCAGTCAGCACCCAATAAACAAGCGCATGTGGATAATGACAGAGGTGAATCTCTTCAGTTTCAGTATCCCCGTGAGGTCTTGGGGTGAGTCCATCTTGGGGAGGCCAGGTTGAGAAGCAATGAGAGACTCAGGCAAGAATAAACGTACAGCTGTCAGCTTTGAACAATGAGCCCCATCAAAGCTGGTGACCTAGTGCCCCTGGGGGATTGGTGCAAGCAGAGGAGGGGGGTGGTGACACAACTCTCAGCATCTGTTATCAGTTGCCTCTTGCTCCCTTTCTGCATTCCGGACCTGGCACTCAGGACGTCCTGAAATAGAGAAGGGCTCCTGTTGGGGGTAGGGGGTGTTTGGAACCTTCAAATGTTTGAGTGGAAGCAGAAGTGCCAGACCATGACCCCTTAACCCTGGAATTCACAGGGCCATTGGCCTGCAGAGGCTGAGACCTTGATCCCATTGGGAAGGAGCTCCTCAGTAAGCAATGCCACCAGACTCAGGGAACAGCACGTAAGGTGGCCTGCTCCCTCCCAGGCCCTGTTTCTAGGCCCTGAAATACATGTATTCCTAAAATTCCCAAGTCAATCCATCTTTTCCTGATGGATTGTTTGAACAAGGCTGATATTTGGTGCTGGAGGAAAAGGAAGTAGCAGCACGGGAAAGGCCCAGGCATGGAGGACAGTCCAGAGAACAGCCACATGTTGGTTCCCCACTGGGAACCCCATGGGCTCAGTGGGAAGGACTTCAGAGGGCTACCGGACCCTCAGACTTTCAAAGGCAGCCTGTTCTTCCTGAGGGGTTGTGCCCGCAAACCATGCAAACCCTCAGGAATAGCTTTTACTGGACAAAAATCAACACTACTCCTGATAGCATCTGAGATGCAAATGTGACCAATTTTCCTTAATGTTGTCAGACACTGCCATCAAAACCATCCCTGAAGTGGAAGGGCTGGGCTAAGCCTTGTAAGAAAAATTCCACTGCTGAGAGGTTGACATCATGACACCTTTGCAGCTCTGAGAGGAAATGAGACGACTGAGTGTTAAAATGCCCTGACGAATTGGGGGAAAATGAGGAAGTTGTTCATTCTTGCTAATTACAGCCTGGGTGTCAAGTTTTCATGTCCAATTTAGGCAGGATATTGCAGGCTTTGTTTGCCTCTGTGTTTTGGGTCTCATGAAACTGCTAAAGATACCGTCTACGTTCATGGACGTGCAGGACAGGAATGCCATTTCCGTTGAGCATAGTTTATGGAAATACGTTTTCTTCCTCACCTCACTGGTTCTGGGAACAAGGTCTTCTACACCCCCTTTTTTGTCATTGTTCCATCTTTTCTCCAGCTATCTCTTCTACAGAGCAGACATTTGGGACAGTGTGATTCCTTGCTTTGGGGCCCATCCTGGGCATCAAAGGATGCTTACCAATAGCTGGGCTGCACCCAGCAGATGTCAGTAAGGTCAGCAAAGAATGAGACAGGGTTGGGCAGGGGGATGAGGGAGGGGGCGGGGGGGAAGGGGGAGAAATGACCCAAACATCGTATGCACATATGAATAAAATTTAAAAAAAAGAATGGGACAGGGTTCCAGGAACAGTAACAACCTCCCGCATCTCCCTGGATCTGGAGACCACCAACAGGCCAGTACTCTCTCATTTGTGCAATTTACATGCAGACGTCATTTGCTTGTAGTAGTTTTTAAAATGTTACTAATGAAAAAAGAGAGATTGAGGTTACAGTGTGTATTTTAACAACACTTGAGGGAGTGAATTCAACTATTATATACTCTAAGAACTTCTGTAAATGTCACAATGTACCCTAGTACAACAATAATAAAAAAATTAAATATGATAGTAAACACACACACACATACACACAAGGAGCTTACTTGAGTTCTCAAAATATTTTTTTGCACTGCAAAAAAAAAAAAAAGGATTCTTTCTGGAGTTTCTTATAGCACAGAAAATCCTGGTGTGTCCACCTTTCAAATTAGGCCCAGAGGTGAGACAGCCTCTGGTCACAGTCACCTCTGTCATTATTGCTGTGCTGTTAAGAGCAGCAGTATTGAAATTGCTGTGAAGAGGGGAGGGGAGGGGAGGGGAGGTGGTCCCAGACTGTAGGCCCTCACTCTGTAGCCCAGGCTGGCCTCAAATTCATAATCATCCTGCCTTAGCTGTTGTGTCCTGGGATTATAAATGTGAGTCACCATGTCTGGTGAGACAGATCCTCCATAGAACATTGGGGAGAATAGTTTTTGAAAGAATATAGTGGTGCCAAAGCATAGCCCTCATATCTTCCCTTTCTTTGTTTTTCCCTCACATAGCTCAGAAGAATCTGCAAATTGTTGCCTTCCCCTGAGAGTTTCTTTTCCATTAGAATCTAAACTCCCTGAGGGTAGGAATTATGAATAATTATTACCTTTAATATCTCTGGTCCTAGCACAGGTCATTGTTTGTTATGTGTCTTCAGCAAGTGCTTACTTTTTAGAAGGGAAGGAAGAAAGGAAAGGAGAGAGAGGGCAGGAGGGAAGGAAGGTGGAAGGAAAAGAGAAATAGAATGATGGGAGAGGAAGAAGATGGAGGAAAAGGAAAAGAAGTAGAGAAAGGGAGAGATGTCGGTGTTACATTTGTACTGTGCATTGTGCAGATTTGTTCCAAGCTCTACAATTTATGCAAGCAAAGGTTAGCCTAACCAAGTCTCATTTGTCACCATATAACTTGAAGTGGCCCTTCTGATATCCAGCATTTCCTGCTGAACAAAAATGATTGATGTGGGTGTGTTGATTGAGATGATCCAAGAGATACTGCAAAAGAAAACTGACATCCAGAGAAAATAATCAACAATAGCAAGTAGGAGATGCTGAGCTTTTCCAGTTATGCCCATTCCCACGAACTCAGTATTCAAAAAGAGAAAAAGGTTTCTACTTTGCATTCATAAAAGATAAATAGAATTAAAATAAAAGAACAGGCTTAACAGTCCTCCAGTCCTTCCTACTGCCTTCACAGAAAGCCAAAAAGTTATTTTTCCATTATTACAGAGTTTTGAAGACAATGCTCCACCTCTTGAAATGTCTTCTTTATAGAACATCAGTTTTCAACTCTCAAATTTAGTCCAGTTTCTCCAGTCTAGTCATATGCATTTATTGAAGAAAAATATCAAAGTTCACACAGAAAATAGAAAAGTGAAATAAATGCCCAGCGTGTTCCAGGAACCATTTAATAAACGAAATTTTTCATTTCTGAAAAACTTCATTTCTGCTACATATTACTATATGAATTTTTCTGCCTTTACATCCTGACTCAAGACCTAATTCTTTATTTGCCATTAATGAGAAGTGCTATATATTTTTGAAGTGTGTTTAAAAGTCTTATTTTAGGACATGGGCCAAAAGGCAAGGCTCTCCAACTCATTAACCTGCTCCATAAACTTTAAACCACTGTTTCCTGCGGGAGAAAAACATACCTGGGAATAAAGTTACTATTTTAATTCTTTCCTTCTAACTATTTCAAGACCAGTTTATCCCCCATTTCATCTGAATGAAAATTACTTGAGAATGCTTCCTTCCTTGTGCAAAGAGGAACTAACTGAGCAATTTATTTCTGGTTAAGAAATCCAATTGCTTCTATCGGTCAGAGAACCAGAAGCTAAACAAAAATTAAGAACCAAACGAAATCTGTCATGCTGATGCTGATGCAGAGAGCCCCTTGGAGGTGCTGCCAATCAGGGTTGCCAATGGCTGGAACCTTCTGACCCTGTTACTCTGAGCGGATTTTCCTCAGCCTCTGTTACAATGAGGAAGGAGCAGCGGCCCTATGTTGTGTTCATCCACAAACCAAACCATCACCCAATCATTTCCTTTCCATCAAGGGAAGAGAATTGTTGGTTCACTTTGCATGAATTCCACTTACTTTTCCACTTCAGGATTATGTTCTTTGGCTGGGAATTGGGGAATTCTATTCCTGCAGGCGTCATCCTGAATGCCACGTGTCTCTCACTTTCTCATGCAGAGGCTGGTATCAGGGCCACTCAGGAGGTGACATCTTGGCTTCCAGAGGACTCACGGCTGTCTCATGGAAGCCTGTTGTTGGACCAGGAGGGGCCTGATTTCCTGGCCTGGGAGGTGGGGGCAGTGCTGGGTCCATGCCCACATTTTAATGACAGGCTGGAGCCAAGTATCTGTGCTGATTGGGAAAGCTGTGTGCTTGTTTGGGGCTTTTTAGTCATAAAAAGTCATTATTCCCTGGCTGTTTCCACCTTGGCCTTGGGATTCTAAGCTAAATTGTCTGCATGCTGTAATCAATGGTCAAAATATTCTGCCAATGGATAGAACCCAGCAGTGGGGTCTGCTCTTGTGCAGAAAACCCTGGCCTCTGTTTCTAGGACCTTGTGCCCACAGAGTCTGGTTAGCATATGTAGATAGGACTTTTGGCAATCAATCATTGACAAACGTCTGAAATGTAGGAAGACCTTGTTAATACACTAATGTTCATGTCAAGCAGCAGGCGATTGAAAGCAACCGCTCCCCCTGTCCTCCATGGCTCTTTAATGCAAATATCAAATAATGCAAACTAGCAAGGAAATATTTATTTTTCCAGGTCCCTGGCATTTCAACTTTTCAGGACACTGCTCTAATTTTATTTCTTTATGAGGTAACATATTCTATTTTCCAAATCCACCAATCAACTTCTTCCTAAGAAGTATTAATATTGAAGCTAAGATTGCATTTGTGTTCTGATCAGAAAGCTGAGTCTCACATTGTCCAAAGAAAATGTCAATATCAGCTAAAAAAATCTAAGTGTGAATATAGTGACTCCACATTTAAAAGGAATTTTTATGTGATTTAAAAATGATGTGTGTTTATTTCACAAAGTTCGGAAAATAAAGAATAGCACAAAGGAAAACAAAAAGTATGCCCGTGATCACACATACAGAGAAAACACTAATTTACTTGCTGTGACATTATAAAGACATCAGTCCAGACAGAGATGTGGAGAGGAAGATAAAGTCTTGCATAATCTGCTCTTTTTACTTATCAAAACTTGATTTATCTTTGATATAATTTGGTTCCAGATTAGAAAATTCAGTCACTGTTGCCAAACATCATAATGAATGCTATTTTCCATGAAGCAGAATTCATGATAAATTAGATGGAGCTCACATTCCAGTTCCCAGAGTGAAAAGAAATGCATTATAGGATGGGTTCACTTCGCAAGTGACAATATATGCCGAGACCCAAGGACAATTTCATATGCTCAAATGTTATACTAGGCCAATTAAGTTAGACCAGTGGTTGAATACTCGGGGTGATTGTGTCCCTTAGGAGACATCTGAGATACCTACGGCAGTCATAGTTAGTAGAAGGCGGATGCTGCTGGACTTTAATGGGTAGAGGCCAGGGATACACTAAACATCTTACAATGCACAAGACAGGACAAGAACAAGGAATGACCAGAACCCAAAAGTCAGTAGTATGAAGGTTGATGAACAGAGTTTGACTGACCTCATCCGTATCCACAGAGAATCACAATCTAAGAAGCCACATGGAAGCAAAGAGATCAAGAAACCCAAACTACCTGCCAGTCCCATGACTTAGTAGGTGGACCACTATTCTGACAATATAGCATAATGTTTAAAAAGCATTGGTATGAAAAGAAAAATGAGCGTGAAATCGTTTAGCAGCTGACACATTGTAAGTAGCTCAATAAATGGTCACTGTTGTCATCATTAGCTAAACTCAGTAAATGTTGACACTTGACTTCCACACTGTGATGCGGTTGAGATTTCCATTAACCATGAATGAGTCAATAAAGGGCTCTCAGAAAAAATGGAATTGTTTCTTTAAGAGTTCATTTGAGGCCTAAATAAGAGCAATGCATCATCCGAATGAAAGTCTTTTTTTTTCCTTTGGTTGCCAGCATTCTGTAATCACAGTATAATCAAATGGCTTAAGAAATTCTTCAAGTTATAGGCTATTGTCTGGATGTTAAGCACCTTCTAATGACAAATGCTAAGTGAATTTGTGGTAAATATTATAGCAGTATTCTATTGAACAGCTTTCCAGCCAAGGAAACCTTTGCCTTTAGAATTCTAGACAGCTATCATCTGGCTGTCCTTCCCAGCATTAACTAATCACCAGTGAAAAATACAAATGTCATTCACAAATCATATCAAAGATGGGAACAGCTGGAATCAAATTCAAGAGACTGCCTCATTTCATCATCTTGACATTAATCATTCTATATGGATACCACAGGCAATCTGGAGCAAAGAATAATTTATATTGCAATAGAAATGTTAACCATTTAGGACTAGAAGACTCTTCCTACTGCTTCCCCACATCCCAGAACATCCCAAAAGACTCAAGCCCAAAGATTATATGAAAATTTTTTATGATACATTATTCATAACATGGCCATAAATGCTGGAAAAAATACCAATATATGTAGGGCTGAGTTGTCAGGCAATCTAGCTTCAGGTCAGCAAGTTACAGCCTGCAGGTCAAATCTAGCCATTACCTATTATTCTATGGCCTATGGCTCAAAGTGGATTTTACATTTTTAAGTGGTTAGAAAAAACAAAAGATAATATTTGATGATATGGAGGAGTTACATTAAATTCAAGTTTCAGTTTCAACAAGGAAACTTTCATTGGAACACAGCCACACCTACTTGCTTACATATTCCTCTCCTGATACAGGGGGAGTATTCAGTAGTTGTAACGGAGACCAGATGGCCTGCAAGTCCTAAAATATTTACTATCAGTCCTATCATAGAAAATTTTTGCCCACTCTGATCTATGGATCAAGGGATACAATACAGTATTTTCTGTGCAATAATTACAAATATTACTGAGCACTTGGGTTTTTTTCTCTCTTGCCACTGTACCCCATCAGATGGCATTCCAGTATCCTACTGGGCAATCACCTCTCCTTGTTATCAGTGGTCTTGATGGGAAAGCAATTCCCAACACACTTAACCAATATGTCTGCTACTTCCACCTTAGTGCTGCTTGACCTGCATCTATAAATTCAAGGGGAGCATTCTACAACAAATTCTTCATGTATTCATTCAATAAATATATCAGGGACACTTTCTATTATTCAGACATTGTGTTAGGCTCTGTACAAACCAGAAAAAGTCTTAGCACCTCTATAGTATATATATCTAGTATAGATGATAAACAACCAAATAAACAACAAACAGTATCAGATAGTGATGAGGATTGCAAGCAAAATAAAAATGAGTATTTGACAAGGACTAAGAGAGGTTGACTAAAGTCAGTGAGTACTCAGGAATGGTGTCACTACAGAGTCCATGTCAAATTTGGGCTATCCATTGATGTAGGCCTGGAATTGTCAAGTGAACCGTTTTTAGCTCAAAGGAGACATTAACGTTAGAAAATTGGAAATAAGAGCCGGCATGACAAGTTATGGAAACAGCCAAGATGCCCCACCACTGACAAATGGATCAAGAAAATGTGGTATCTATACACAATGGAATTTTATGCAGCCATGAAGAAGAACGAAATGTTATCATTTGTTGGTAAATGGATGGAATTGGAGAACACCATTCTGAGTGAGGTTAGCCTGGCCCAAAAGACCAAAAATCGTATGTTCTCCCTCATATGTGGACATTAGATCAAGGGCAAACACAACAATGGGATTGGACTTTGATCACATGATAAAAGCGAGAGCACACAAGGAAGGTATGAGGATAGGTAAGACACCCAAAAAACTAGATAGCATTTGTTGCCTCCAATGCAGAGAAACTAAAGCAGATACCTTAAAGCAACTGAGGCCAATAGGAGAAGGCAACCAGGAACTAGAGAAAAGGTTAGTTTGAGAAGAATTAACCTAGAAGGTAACACACACGCACAGGAAATTAATGCGAGTCAACTCCCTGTATAGCTATCCTTATCTCAGCTAGCAAAAACCCTTGTTCCTTCCTATTATTGCTTATACTCTCTCTTCAACAAAACTAGAGATAAAGGCAAAATAGTTTTCGCCTGGTAGCAAGGGGTTGGGGGGCAGAGGGAGGGGGCAGGGGGGGTAAGAGAGGGGGCGGGGGGAAGGGGGGAGAAATGACCCAAACATTGTATGCACATATGAATAAAATAAAAAAAGAAAAAGAAAGAGCCGGCATGGTGGTGCTTGCCTGTAATCCCAGCACTTGAGAGGCTGAGGCAGGAAATTTTCAAGTTTGAGGCTTTCCTTGGCTACATAGTGTGGCTCAGGAGAGAGAGAGAGAGAGAGAGAGAGAGAGAGAGAGAAGGAAAGAAAGAAAGAGAGAGAAGAAAAGAAAACTGGAAATCATAAATCTGTAAGGAGAAATTTATCCCTGGTCATCTAAAATGAAAGGGTGAGGATAGAGGACTGAGGGAAATGTGGTATCTAAGGAAACCAAGGAAGAAATGACTGAAGAATGAAGAAGTGACAATGATGATGTGGGAAAGTTCAGGGGAATGTCCTTGAGGAATATAGTCACATTGGCTGGATGCAGATTGTGGTGTTGACAATCCCAATTGCAGGCATCCCTGAGGAACAGTAGAGCAAAAATATCCCTTCGATGTGCAGTAGTCAAGCAGAACATCTCATTCCTCCTTCTTCTGGGAAGATAGGCCACCTGAATTGGTTGAGACATGATTTCATTGGTAGTGGCTAAAGATCTGTTTGGATTGTTGTTAGGTGGAAGAAACAAGAACAAAAGGACTAGAGATGAGGTTGGGATACAATGCACCTTGAAGAATGGGCCTAAAGAATTAAATTCTTCATGTCATATTTGAATGCTAATCTGGCTACCCCATTGCAAAATGTTTAATTTCTCAGAAGCAATGTGGTAGAGAACATGTAGCTGTTCATCAAAACTTCTTACGTTCCCTCCTTAATATGGAGTTGTCACTAGGAAGTGGCCACTCAGCCCAAGGCTACTCTTACCAGTCTCCTTTGCAGTTAGGTATGGTCAAGTGACTGAAACATGGCCAATGGAATGTCAGCAGAAGAGTCGCAGCCACATATAGACCTGGCCTGCAAGTCTTCCACATGGAATTCCATGCTTTCTGCCCCTTTCAGCTAGCTGGAATAACCAGAATAACCTTGCAAGGTTTATGTCATCTTAAAGGTGACAGAGTTTATGCCACCCTGGGCCCCTGAATGACTGTATGAGGGAATGACTGTATGAGGGAAGGAGGGCCATCCAGGCTTTTCACGTGCCCATTGCTGTTTCATGATCAAGAAACAAACTTCCATTGTATTCCATCCAATATACATCTTGCTTGCCTTTTTTTCACAGCAGTTAATGTACCTGAATACAAATCTCAGCCTTAAATGAAATAACATAGTATAGGATGACCTGGTAGACCACACTGGTCACCACAAATTTCTATGTTAAAAGCTTAAATCTCCAACATGATGCTACTTGAAGATGAGCCCTCATGGTGGGATTAGTGTTCTTATAAGAGATAGAAGAGGTAGAAGAGTGCTCTCTGCCACATGAGGACACAGCAAGAAGACAGCCATCTGAGAACCAGGAAGAGGGCCCTCACCAGAAACTGACCATGCTGACACCTGATGGTGGATTCCCCATGAGATTCTGTTACAGCAGCTAAAGCTGATGGAGACACATGCAAACATTCATCAGCCAATCGTATCTGTCTAGCAAGCTAAAGTTACAGTCGCTTGTAAATTTGTCATGGAAGTGACTTCCTGTCACCTTTGCATATAGTACTGGTTAGAAGCCCTTCATTAGAGCACTCCACACTTAAGATGAAGGGATTACACAAGGACATGAATTGGGGTCCATATTAGAGATAGCCCAGCTCACTAAGTTAGATAAACTAGTTGCAGTAATGAAATATAAATTTCCCCACCCGTTTTATCATAAAGTGATTGCCTTCACATAGAGGATTCAGCAAAGTGCTATATCAAACAAGCATTAGGGAGAGTATTAGAAAGGGTCCCAGGAAAAGGACAGAACTGCTACACTGCACATTTTTCTTGTTCAGATGAACAAGATCTTCCTTAATTGTAGCTTTGAGGGTCAATGTGACCTTCTAATGCCTCTCCGCTGTCCTTTTCACCAAACAGCCTCATAAAATAAGCAAACAGGCTCCAGGGGGAGCCAAGTCCACAAACAATATCATCATCTTGAGATAAATTAGTCTATGTATTTTTCATAATTAAATAATCAAACAATTTTAGATAACTTAATTAAAAGAATGATCAAATCCAGACCACCTTCTTCTTTGGAACCAAAGGCAACAGATCTGAAAAGTCTGGCACTCCTCGTTTGTCCATGATTTCAACAATTGACCTCTTTTGGTTAATTTTTTAGACATTTAACTCTTGGTGTTAAAAGAGCTTAACTAGGCTAAACAATGGGTGGGAGATGGAGAACTGGGGTGATTTTCCTCTAAATTATTTACAGATGCCCAGAGGAGTTTCCCTAACACACCAGTGCTTGTCAGTCAAGGTCCACTGAGGTGAATGTAGACATAAACTGAAAACAGTGAGGTGCTGTGCTAACTTTCAAATATTTTCACATAAATGCTAGTGAGGAAACCTGATCCATGAGGCAGATAAGCCCAGAGCCACTCTGATCAAAACATAGGTAGGTACGCAATTCTATCTGCAATGGCCCTTTACTTCCCATGGGTGGGAAATAGCTATGTTCTGTGGAATGAATTTGGAAACTTCTGGGCTGCGCAACTGGAAGGGCCTCTTCCCTTGACTTTGAGTGTCTTCCTTCTCAAGATATACTTGTTCTGCTTATTCACCCTGGAGAGCCAGGTCTCCAGTGTTTGTTAAGCCAGTGTTCCCTCAGAAGTTGCGTTGTTCAAAGGTATCTTGAAGAGGTTAGATGTTTTAGAGCGACAACTTGGATCCCTTCTGAGACCCCAAAAATGGTAGAATCAGGGATCCCCATGTTTAAGGGGCTGAGCTAAGGAGGATAAAGTATAGAAAGAATGCTTTAAGGAAGATCCTGGGAAACACCATTCAAATCACTCCTGACCCAGCCTTTTCTCTCTATTCATTCTCTCTCTGTGTCTCTCATTCTCTCTCTCTCCATCTCTCTCATTCTGTCTCTGTCTCTGTTTGTTTTTCTCTCTGTCTCTCTGTCTCTGTCTCTCTCTCTCTCTCTCTCTCTCTCTCTCTTAGAAAGTATCTCACTATGTGGCCCAAGCTGGCCTTGAACTCTCAACTTCTAGAATTACATGCATGTGCCACCATGTCTAACTCTTGTCATTTTCATAGGAGAGGCACTTTTGGAACCTAAAAGAGAAAATGAAATTAAAGTCTTAAAGAAACTGTAGGAATCCATTTACAATGGTGTGTCATAGTGGCCTCCACTAATTCAGATTGTTCCTTCTCTTTCAACTCACTTTGTTACTTTCAAAATACATACATTTTGAAATTTCTGAAAATTTCATTTAATCATTGTATTTTATTTATGTGCTCCAAACTTATTAAATCATTTGGACAACAGTTTCATGGAATCTTTATTACAATATTTCCTTGTCTGGCATAGATTTTCTCTGTATTAATTATGATTACTACATTTCTTGATAATGTCAAACTGATCATTATTCAGTACAAGTACTTTCCCAAAGAAAAGAACTTTTCTAGCTGAGTTTAACTCAAACGTTCGTCTGCTGTTTTCTCAGTTAATGATATTGACATTTTACTATATTAGTTCATTAGAGCATGAAACTGCCTGTCTTGTTTTTGAAAAGCTATTTTAGTACTTCATATAAAAGTAACTCTATACCACGGGGACATAGCAAATGCAGTGAAAGTTTCAACCACTCAGTGGGAAAGAAACTACTGCAAAGCCCCAGTCATTATTTTAAGTGGAGTGCATTTTAAACCTCTCACCTCATAGAGGCAGTCATACCTCTTACTACAACATCTCTAAGAGAAGCAGGATTTTTTCCTGCTTTGAATTATTGGAAAAAGTTTTCTCTCCCTCTCCATAAGTCTGGGGGAGGGTAGGGGACAGATGTATTAATTTTTCTAAAAGAATATCTACCTAATCATGGCACATTCTGGTTTTCTGAAGACAGGAGCACAACTAATTTCCTGTCCCATAGGCACATCTTAAAATATGTCTTCAGCTCTTTACTGTTGAAGGTGGGAATCTATGTCCCCTCATCCTGCACCTTGCTGGGCTGTGATTTCAGTGATTTCTTAGTCTGGGCATTGGGAAGATGACCACTGTGGAAACACAGACACCGTACCATGAAGAAGCCCAAGCAGCCACAGAGAGGCCACAGGTAATATTCTGGTCCCAGCTAGAATCAACTGCCAGATATATGGGTTGAGTAAGCCTGCAGATGATTCCAGCCCCAACTGTTAAGTCACAACCCCTCCCCTCACCTTGGAATCTTTTAGACATCATGGAGCACAGACAAGCCATCCATCTATGCTCTTTGCACATCCTTGGTCCACAGAGCTGTGAACATTTACGGTACTAAGTTTGGAGTGGTTCATTAGGCAGCAAAAGGAACAGGAGCATGGACTTTCCATTGGGTTGTCAACTCAGTGACACAGTTATGCTGTTCTTTCAGTCTTCAAATTTCTGTTGACCACCCACAGTGTCCCAACCATTGTGGGTACCATAGAAGGGAACACATAAGAGGTGGTTTCTGCATTCTAGGTGTTCGCAGTTTAGTTGAGAGAAATGCTGATGAATCAGTTAGATCAAGAATGAGTTTTAAGTATCATGATGAATTTGCAGGGTCCAGACAGGAGTTTCAGTGGAGGCCTGTCCAGAGCATAGCCTTTTCTCTTCCCTGTCCCCAGCTCCACCACAAACCACAAGGAGCCCCAGGCACTTAAGAGTGGACACCCCAGCTTTAGCATCCGGACACTATCTGTATATCCTGCAGATAGTTGCCTGCTTAGGCAGCTCTCAGACCTGGAGGCATATCTAGCAGCACAATCCACCCTGTCCTGGATAGAAAAGGGGCACTGGGAAGAATGCACACAGGCTTGGCAGTAGAATTGGAACATCTGGGCAGGGCATTCATAGGTCTCAGATACAAGGGGCACGGCCTAGAAGGGGGTCTTCACACCTTCTTAGTTCAACAGAATCCTGGGCTTCGGGAGAGGTGTAGACAGAGGACGAACTTAGAGCATGAGGCCCAGGCCAAGAGCTGACCCCTGGGTCTAAGGGAGATTCATGGGGAGACATAGCAGAAGTAACATTCACAGAAAATGGGCCATGGGCTAGATGATGCTTGGCCTGCACCCTGAAAGATGTGAGCTTGTCTGTGATTGTTGGCATTGATGCAGATTTTGGTATTGTTATTTTTCAAGTTCACTCGTAGACAAAACAACCAGGTGGTGAACTAAGTATTTTCTTTTTGCCTTGGTTTTGGTGTAATGTAGGAATCATAAGTACAAACAAAAATCCTGTCACAAGGGAACTGCTTTTGCAATTGTGAACCTGAGGTCTTCTCTGGGTTTCCACCACCCTCTGTATTGTATAACTTTATGAATGATAACTAACCTTTCCAAGTTTGGAAAAAGAGCTTATGAGCCTGGTACCAGATGTGCGAATTTATAAACAAACACTTAAAATTCTTTAGGAGATGGTATCACATAAATGAACTGAAAACCCACCAAATTGCTCATTGCTTAAAAGGAAATTATCACCATAAAATAAAGTGAAATCAAAGCTTAGACATCATTAACTCCCCTTTAAGTTATGGAGCAGTGTCTGTACTCTATGTCAAGGGTTAGCAAATATCTTCTGTAAAAGGCCAAAAAGAAATATTTTGGGCTTTACTAGCTATATGGTCTCCGTCACAACTACTCAAGGTTACTATTGTAGTGGAAAAACAACCACGGACAATATGTAAACAAGTGAGTATGGTTGTATTCCAATAAAACTTTGTTTACAAATACAAGCAGAGGGCCAGGCTTGGCCTAAAGGCTGTAGTTTGCAAACTCCTGCTCTGTGTTAACAAATAATATAAGGAATAACTCCATTCTACTAAGCAGGGTGGACAATTTCAGTCATTATATTAAAAATAAAACTAGACTCTATGTCTCTAATCTTAGCTAGGACATCCGGAAGATGTCATAAATAATCAGCAATATTAACAGACACCTGCGCCCTTCTTATGAAATCATTTTTCAACTGAAACAAAACATCCATCGTCATTAATTATACTATAGAGCATTACAATTCTGTGCTTATTGAGTTAATCATAAAGGAAAAATATAAAAGAGCAACACAAAGGAGAAAAATATTTCTAAAAATGAAAAGCTATGTTCAGTGATAAGAGTGCTTCTCTTCCAAATGTCTTGTTTATTAAATCCATTTCCATCTCCACAGTAGGAACTATTAAGACTGAAATCATCATATATTTTTAAAAACTAAAAGTACTTATATCCACAATACATAAAATCACAAACCTCAAAAGTCACTATCTAATAGGTGAAATAAAATTAAAATGACAACTATCGTAATATAGGACATACAGGACAGAGTGAGACAAACAATCATAGAGTTACATCTTCTCACCAAGGGAAGAGCTCTTAAAATCCACCTGGTCCAACCCTTTCCCTTTGCTGGGATTACTTTATTACATCCCTACAAGGGGGTGTTCTCAACTCTTCCCAGACATACCAACTTCCAAAGATACTGCTTGCACAGGGCTGCCAGGAAACCAGGCACTGGTAAGCAATTGCTGCAGTGCTAAGTGCTAATGTCACAGGAGAAGAAGGGGGTCAAGGACAGCTGTGACAGAATAATTGCATTATGTTAATAACCTCTTCCTGACATGCAAGACCTTGGTCAAGGAAAGCCAGACCAACTCCAGATCCCACCACAGGTAGATTTGAGCCTGGTGTGATGGTCTCAGGCCACCTGGGCTGGTTCAGAAACCTAGCAAAGAACATATAGTGGTAGCCCTGTGCCAAGGCTGGGGAAGGAAGATAGGGATGGCAAGAGGTGAATATTATTTGTTATTCCTGCCAGTTTGGGGATAAATAAATAGATTAAGTTGATTCTTAAGATGCTTTAGTGGCTGTTTAGAGGGATTATCAGTTTTCCCAGAGAAGTTCCTGTTTAGCGTGGCTCTTAAAAGCTCTAAAATGGAAAGCAAATTCTGAGTATAACTTAATCTACACAGAGATTAGGAGGCAATCATTTCACACCACTTAAGGTTAAAATTTGCTCTGTCAATAGCACATTTTGCCTTCTCTATCCTCATTTGCATAGTGTGTTTTGACTCACTGTGTGCTTTTGAGCCGGTTGTTTAATTTCTCTGTGCTTTTGTTTTCTCATATTAAAAAAATGGGAGGAAAGCAATTGTTGCTCATTTCATAGGGCTGCTGGAAGGATTAATGAGTCCATACTTATAATGTGCTACTGTGAGCAGCTATTGTTTTTGTTACCCACACTTCATCTACCCTTCACCATTGCCTGTACTCCAAATTTCCATGAGTCACTGTAGTAGTTACCTAGTACTGCATGACAAACTACCATGAACCTGGCAGCGTAAACCAACACATATTTATTATTGCATAGCTTCTTTGACTTAGGAGTTTGAGCATAGCCTATCTGGATTCTGTACTTCATAGTCTGTCATAAGTTTGCAATCAAGTAGCTAGCTAAGGCTGGAGTCTCATTTGAAGTCTGGACTGGGGAAGGATCTGCTTCTGACTGCACTTAGGTGGCTATTACCAGGATTCAGTTGGTTTAAGGGTGTTTGTTCCTCAATAACTATTAGCTGATGGACATCCTCAATTCCTGGCTATGTGGACCCCTCCAACATGGCAGCTTATTACATCAAAGTATGCCAGCCAACAAGGCAAAAGAGTCTGCTAGCAAGATAGAAATTAGTACCTTATGTAACCCAATGACAGAAGTGATATCCTATCACTTTTGCTATATTCTTTCGGTTACAAGTGAGTCAGTAGATACAGCTCACTCTCAGGTAGAAGGAGTCACACAAAGGCATAAATACCATGAGACATGTATCATTAAGGGCCATCTTAGAAACCGTCAACTGCCAATTATGGGGGCCAAGAGTGAAAGAGGGATGGTCCCCATAGTTATATTTGGGTAGTGCTGATTTTCATGATCCAGAAGTATGACATGCTTAGATCTTAGTCATTCAAAACACCACCTTCCCCAGCCTTTGTGATTGGTAATTGGTTCCAGAATAGGCATGTAACCCAAACAGTAGCAATAAGATTCTGAAAAGGTACCTCTTATTCAATCCCCTAGACACAAACCTAAAAGGGTGCAAAGTTTGGATCTACTGCTACCTACCATCAAACTACTACTATGTAGTTTGAGGTGGAGCCAGCTCAAAGTAGCAGGAGCAAAAAGATAGCTGGTGAGAAAAATGAGAAGGTAAAAGGATAACTGGAGAGCTAAATAATTCAATATGGCTGGAGACATTTAGCTAATGCTGATGAGGCCAAAGGATTTATCTACAAGCACACACCTTTCCATCCCAGTCCCTTTAAAAGCTGAGCTGAATACAAAGGCCCCTTAATTTTGATGAAAAAGAGAGCAACAACTCTCCTGTTTAGCAAATAAAAAAGCAGTGTACATTGCTTGGCCAAAGTAGACATAGCCTAAGATGCTTTAATTTCTAAAAATAGAGCTACATACAGTCCTCTGAGGTGTTTCCCAGTTGATATTTAGAATGGAGGATTTAAACACAATCAGCATCCGTGAAATGCAATCTTCCCCCTTTTTTTCTTAATGCTTTTTTTTGACCAAAAGTGTTTCATAGACTGAACTCTCTAATGAGGGAATATTTATATGACATACCAAAGCAGATGTGAGTCTCATTTTATGAAATCCAAACCCAGATGGTCTTTTCTTTCCATTGTCTTATGTAATTTATATGAAAGCAGAACATGAAAAAAATTCAAATGTAATTTATTTTCCACCATTTATGTTTAATGGCCCTATAATCACTTTCATGGCCTCAGTTTCTCTGCTGAGTCTCCAGAGGGCCTGGGGATTAGTTCATGTCACAGAGGTGCTTTACAGCAATTGGAAATGCCCAGCAAGAGTGGAAATGTCTGTTATCATGAAACATACATTTCCAATTTAGGGTGTTCCACCATGTGTCCTCCATAGAGTACAAAATACTCTTCTAATTTGAATCAGCCCAGAGGGTAGAACCTAAAAGAAAGACTCGTAGATGGAAAGGAGTAAAATAAAGAACACTGACCCTGTACTCAACTGCTCTAAATGAGTTTTCTTGGGAGCATTCTATTTTCTTTGGTCATCTATGGGGAAGTGGAAAAGAGGATTGAGGGATGAAAGAGAGGTGAATACAAAAGGGCTCAAAGAGGTGTCTAGGAATTTCTTTTTGCTTGAGGATTCCTGGAATATGCCAGAGAGAAGGTTTAATTTTTCCACTTGGCTTAGTGACAGTTTCTGCCACCTTCCCAGACATTACCTTGACAACCGATTCATGCTATATACTTGAGAATTCGTTAGCAGGCTCAGAACAGAATAATAACACCCATTTAGTTATCCGCTATTTAAAATTGTATTTGTAAATGTTGGCTTCAAACACTCCAAAGGGCATTTGGCACTCCATGGATTGCATTAAATTGTGATGTATAATGTAGCAGTTCCCAGCACCTCATAAATTCTACAGCATTCATATACATACAATGTAGAGATATCTGGGATTCTCTTTGAAATTAAAAGTGATTTTTTTTTTTTACTGTTCTCCCAGAATCCAATTCCTCACATTCCCAAGCATGGCTGAAGTGGTCCAGTGAGCAAGGGACAGCTGAATTCAGGTTGATTTCCTTCATCAAACAGTGATCAGATACCTGAAGAGTTTGAAGATGAAAGAGACAGTCCTTTGGAGTCCTAGATGACTCTAGGTGGGTGCAGGTGGTTAGATCTGGGAAGCCAAAAGATAATTAGTATCAGGGCCCTGAGTACCGGGGTTTTGGAAATTTCCACAAGTCAAATGGAGCTATTTGGATGTTTTCCCAAGCCCAGAAATTCTCAGTGTATTTATCTGAAGGCACTTAGTGCTTTGTATGTTCCTTTTGTGCTTCTAGAACTAAATGCAAAAGAAAATAATGCTTTTCCACATTTGCAGGCAGAAGCTAAAAGGCATCAAGAGAGTTAAAAAAATTTACACACCATTAAACTTCGAGTCCCTCATAGCACCGTGAGCTTTTGTGACAGATGCTGAAAATATGTGCAGCCAGAATTGTGCTGGAGGATTGGGTCAAGTCTTCCGTCATTTCACTCTTTTCTGAGTTTATTTTTTCAGAGGACAGACCTGAAAATGTCTTGTATTTCCCATTGACCATGTCTGTCCTTCTGACAGCACCTTGATTCCCTTGACAGCAGCCTGTCAGCAAATATAAGTCAATAGAAGCCATTTCTACGCAGCCGGTCCTATGACTCCACCCGGATCTGAGCACCAGCACGGCTGCATTCACCTTCCTCAGCTTAGAGCCCTTCCCATTGGACTTGACTATGGATTGCAGTCCCAGGGCACATTTATGTGGCTCGGGGATTATGAAATCAAAACTGTGGCCTACACCCAGTGTGTGCTTGCTTTTCCCACGGGTTCACGGTGGGGGGGGGGGGCCAAGTCTCCAGGGAGCAGTGAAAGGAAATAAAAAGCGCATGATGTGCCCAGAGGTCACATCGTGCTTTGTGAGCTCAGGCGAATTAGAAACCACATCTTCACATCCTGGGTGAACTTCTGATCGTTCAGAAGTCCCTGCCCAACTGGGATTCAGCTCAGCACAATCCATATGTCACTGTTTATATACAGTTAGCTGCCATTGTATGTGGCAGTTGCCACGTGGCCGTCCTGAAGTCACCCAAGTGACCACTATGTCCACAGGTCCACCATTCCAAAAAATCTTACCTCTCCTTCCAATTGAAGAAGAAACGAGGACATTTGGTACTCGGATGATTTGTACCTCACAGGCAGCTTAACATATTTTTAGAGTTACATCAGTGACTAAAACCACACAGTAAATACCTCCAGATTCAGAGTCCTCTTAATTTTTTTAAACATAAACCTTCAAATCTAAGAAATGTTTTCATAATTTCCATAAAACACAATTGATTTTAATAACTAAGTTACCCCAAAGAGAGCTCTAATGAGTACCACAGTTCCCCCTCAATGGAAAGAGTATCGTTGTGAATTTTAAGATCTTGAGGACATAAAGGTATATTATTTAATCATTTTTCATGTTAATCATTTTCCTCATATGTTTCAGCAGCCTGCTATTTCCGTAGCAAATGCATTTGGGTAGTGAAACCATATTTTCCCCGTTAGAAATTTTGTTTTAAACAAAGCCTCACCCCTAAAGGAGAAGATAAGAATCTAATTGGAGGACCCTGGGAGTTTCAAGTTCGAATTTTTATCGTGTGGTTTATTGCCTCCTTTGGCTGCAAATGTCTGATGTCTGCACACAAAAGCAGGACTGCTCTTTGCTTGTCATGTTTTTAACTTTAATCTCTGCTATAAAAAAAATTGCATTGTTGGCCCTTGAAACACTTCTATTGTCAAAGGAGAATATAATGACCTTTCCTGCTTGCGGGCCAGGTGTCCCACAGTAACAAGCCGTGGTGATAGAGTGGCATGTCGTCTCTGTGGCTATGCCTTGTAAGATCACTGGCCTCAGTTAAGACGCTAACGATGCTGGGTTTGAGAACGGCTGGGCCAACCACGCCATCTCACACAATGGAGCTGGGCTGGGGGTGACTGCTGGGAAACTTGGGAAATACAATAAGCTTGATCTCTCATGTGGGAAAGTCCATGGTGTTTAATAGCTTCATAAAGTGCCATGCTTTTGTCTCTGTATATAAAGTCCCTAGTAGTTCTTACATTACCACCATTATAAAACGCAGCCACGGAAACGTTGAGCTGTGCTATTTGATCCCCAGTGGCAAAGGTTAGGAAGAACCCAGATTCATAATGACTTCCAAGAAAATACTATTAGAGTGTAATTTAAGAAGGCTTTGCAACCATAATTTTCAGTGTGATGCAGAACGTGCTTTCGTGACATACACACCCCCACCAAAATGGTAATGCTTCACAAGGAAAATTGACAAGAATAAAAAAAGATGAAAGGTCAGTAGGGAAATGAGGAGTAGAATCATTTGGCCAATTGGCTCCACCACACAAGTTCAGGAAAGGAGACCACATGTTGTTAGATGTGACCCTCTGATAGTGCAGAAGGTTCTGTTCTCTATTCTGTAAAGGACAGTGTTTTCTGCAGAACTGTAATTTCCATGTATACCTCATAGCCTGTGACCTGAGGCTGAGGCAGTTGTTCCCATTTAATCATCATGGCTACTGTTCACACACAATGGGCTCCAATTTGATAGGGAGCTCTACCAGTCACTTGTAGGGAAGTGGTCATCTGGACTTTCCCCAAGCACAGTCCCCAATCCACAGGCAGGTACCATTTTACTGAATGGTGGGGGTAACCACTGAGGATGTCAGCACCAACTCTCATAAGGACATTTATTTGATACAACTAACAGGAAAATTCTCTGCTACTCACCAATTGGGGTAGTGGGGCGTTATGGCTATTTCACCATCCAGCTTAATATAAGATTAACCTAAATATATCCATTTTGTGCTAAATAAAATACTATAATATATCTAACATTGAATTAAAATATTCAATAGATTTCATAAATTTATAAAAACATATTTTATCTGATAGTCCAGAACAGAGGTTGCCAAACTGTAAAGGACCAGCTAGTGTTTGGGACTTCGCAGGCCATACACTCTGTCTGAGCTACTCACCTCAGCCATTATAGCACAAAGCTTCAAACAATCCATAATCAAATGGTGTAGCTGTGTTTCAATAAAACTTTATTTACACAAAGAGGTCACAAACTGAATCGACTTGAGTCCAAATTCCTAGTCCAAAGAGCCCTCTTCAAGAGAAATGTGATATGAGCTACATAGTTAATATTAAGTTCTTAGTCATCATCTTAAAAACATAAAAAGAAATAGACATACAGGGTGTGGTGATGCATGCCTGTAATCCCTGCACTCTGGAGGCTGAAGAAGGAATGTTATAAGTTTGAGGTCAGCCTGGTCTGTACATAGTAGGACCCTGTCCCCCCAAAAAAGGAAAATTCATTTCAATAACATATTTTATTTAACCCAATAGATCCAAAATATTACCACTTGAATATGCAATTAATATAGAAATTAACATTTTTGCATTGTCGATTTACACTGTGTTTTTGCAATCCAGTATATATTTTACATTGACAGCACAACTCCACGAATAGTCACATTCAAGGGCTCAGTAGCCACAAGGGCTACTGACTACTGTTGTAGACTGTGCAAATTTAGATACTTTGCTACAATTGTGAACAGATCCCTATTGAGATGCCTTCCGCCACTGCTGACTGATGAAGTTAGAATTACTGGTGTGAAGTGCTGAGTGGGATCCTTGTCCAGAGCTGGAAGTTCTGCTGGGAAAGCCAGAAGGTTCCCAGATCTGAAGTTCAAAGGGCCACCAACTACTGGCAGCCACCTACTTCCCATGGGAAGCAGCATGGAAGTTCTGTAAAAAAATTAAACATACAACCAGCACATGATACAGTGATCCCATTCCTGGATATATACCCAAAGGAAATGAGATCAATATGTTGAGGAGACATCTGCACCCCCGTGCTTATTGCAGAACCAAGAAATGGAAACAACCGTGTCTATCAACTGATGAGAGGATAAAGAAAATGTCCCGCATATATACAATGGAATACAATTTGGCCATAAAAAGAATGAAATCCTGTCATTTTTGACAACACGGATGGAACTGGAGAGCGTAAGTATTAAGGAAAATAATTCAGGCACCAAAAGACAAGTACCATAAGATCTCACTCCTAAGTGGGGTCTGAAAAATTATTTCATAGAAGGTGAGAGTAGAAATGGTGGCTCCTGAGGCTGGGGAAAGTAGGGGAGGGACGGGGAAGGGAGGGTCAATGGGTACTAAGCTAGGCTAGCTAGGGAGTAGGTGACTCTAGGTAACAATTAAGTGCGCTATATCTTATAAAGCTAGAAGGAATGAATTTGAGTGTTTTCACCATAAAGAAATGATAAATGTTTGAGGGACTAGCTATGTTTAAATTTGTTTAAACATTTCACAGTGGGGCTGGCGGAGTGGCTCAAGTGGTGAAGTACATGTCTAGCAAGTGTGAGGCCCTGAATTCAAACTCCAGTACCACCAAAAAAATAAACATTTCATAGTATATCAAAACATCACACGATACCTCACAAATATGTACAATTTTTATGTTTTACCTGTCAGTTTTAGAAACTATTTTTCTAATTTTATTTTTAAAAATGCTTTCAAGTAGTTGGCTGCAACCTTAACCTTGAGCTGTGGGAAGGAGAGCTGTGAACAAATTTGGACAGTGCAGTCTTCAAGTTCAAGCAACTGTATCTTCTCAGCCAACAGGAGACTGTTGAAGTCACTGTATATGATGCAAGGCGTGAAATGAGACTGAATATTCACAGTGCTCACGTTCAGAGGAAAGCAGTACGCTGGCTAGCACTTATTACGAAGAGTGAAATCATTTGATCTGTGTCCTATGGTTTGCGACTCCTGCAATAACATGGTCTCTAGCAGGAAGGACATTCAATCAATTGCTATAACTATAAAGGCTTGAGAAGCCCAAGGCATCATGGAGAAAATTTTCTATATAAATGAAAGCTTGGCATTAAGGATCAGACAGCATTGTTGCTGAGAAAGTGAAATGCAGCTGACGACATCCTGGCGCTGCTAGGCACTCACAGTCAGGCCTAGGTGATTTCCTGCCCACCACGAACAATTTCACTAAACATCAACACTACACAAGGCCATTCCATGCCCATGATGGAGCGAGACAAAAACAGTACTTCTCCAGAATCATTTTCAATCGCAGACAAAACACGAATGTTGTCCAAGCCACAAAATACAAAAGGTCTCTCTCTCTCTCTCTCCTGGCTAAGGTAGTGAATTCTGCTTCTTACGATTTACAGCTTTAAGCCTGCTCTAGTTTTTCCTCCTTGTAGGTAAGATTTACTGAGCTATCCAGGCACAGAAATAGCCTGGCTTCTCGAGATCATGTGATTCAAGACAAAGTCACTCTCCCTTACACCATCCCTAGAGTCATGTAACGTAAGTTCAAATGTGATAGTAAGTTCCTAAAACCACTCCCATGTTTGACAACTTGCTATAAAGACCGATATGACTAAGCAAACAGTAATACTTGAGGCTAAGGTTTATTATAGTGAAAGCATACAAACAAGGACTTGGGGGTGTGACTGAAGTAGTAGAGCACCTGCTTAGCAAGTGCAAGACCCTGAGTTCAAATTCCAGTACTGAAAACAATCAAAAAAAGAATCTGAAAGGATACAGAACAAACTCAGAAGGGAAAAGTTGCATGGGCCAAGTTCAGAGGAAACCAGGCAAGAGCTTCCAGAATCTTCTCCCAACGGAGTCTCACACAGCACATGCCTAATTCTTCCAGCATTGAGTTGTGATAATAGTATGAAATATTGTTTTTAGGGATGCTCAATGTTTGACTGAGGGCTTGTCACATAGCACCTTCTGCCTGGCACAGACTCAATTCCAGACTCCCAGAAGGAAAGCAAGTACTCAGCATAAATCATGTTGTTTGCACCATTTCAGCACAAAGAGCCACTCTTGTCAGTTAGGGAATTGTGGGAACATTCTAGAATCCAAGTGCCCAGATGCAGGCCAAGCACCGACTTTGCAAGGATGGCCATCTCAGCCTGGCTATGCTGGCACTTCTGAGTACAAAAAGTCTTCTAGCACCCTCATCCCAAGACACCCCACTATTTCTCAAGGTGTGTGTTCTCCCTTGCTGAAAGGGGTAAAACCCCCAACTTCTTCAACTACAGATATGTTCTAGAGGACATTGACACTGCCAGAACTACAGGTACAGGGAGCTACACCAGGGAAGTTCTGCAATCAATTCCAGTCTGGCCAGTGGTACTCCTAGTAGCCCTCCAGGGTGGAACATCTCACTGGACTAGTCAGCAAGACCACAGACACCAAGCAGCACAGCCGGAAAGTAAAGCGAGATGAGGCCACCTTGTGGTTGTGAATACGTATCACAAACTTCCTCACAGCTCCTCTACTATGCATGGGGCACTGTAGAGTCTAGGGCAGGCTGGGGGCAAGGTTTTCAAGCTTTTTCCCTGTAGTGGGGGAAATGAGCAGATAAATAACCAGGACCTAGACAGTCACGATATACATGGCAATGACTAGTTATTACTAATTGAGGAAGGGGAACAGGGAAGCTTGGTAAGCAATACTGGCTGAGCTGTTTGGTGTAATCATCTGCCTTGATTCTCATAGCTTCCTCCTGAGGTAGACATCATGTCCACTCCATCCTGGCTAAGTGGGTGTCCAGAAGGAGAATTCACCTGCCCAAGGTGACATGCCAGGAGACAGAGCTGGAATTTGATCACAAAGACAGGTGACTGTGAATTCCACGAGTTGGGCAATTTTTATCCGCTTATGTTATGTGATCCCCATCATACCACTTCCAAGAGGAAGTGGATGATGGTAGGAAGGGCACGAAAGAAAAAGTCAGGTATTTGTGGAGGAATGTTTCAGGCAAGGTGCTTGGTTTCAAGCAACTGAAACAGAACTCTGGGGAACTTAAAGAAAAGAGGAATTTACTTGGAAGTTGAAGGTGTAGCTGCCAGAGTCAATGGGAAAGTCGTGGAAATAGGCTGAGGAGTGGTGGGGAGCTGGGTTGCTGAGAGCAAAGCCTGGTATTTGTACCCTGTTTATCTGATTTCTTTTAGCCCTCTTCAAGTGAGCAGAGCAGGGCGCTGAGGACCATGGACCAATGGAGCACAGCCACTAAGCCCCGAGGGCATTACAAGCTAACCAAGGAGCAGTAATCCTGTAAGAACTACAATAAAAGCAGTAGTCAGGCAACAGTGCTCATAAAAATGCTAATGGAAGGAACAAGAAAGGAGCAATTAGTCCCACAAGAGGGCCACAAGAGGGCTTTATGGAAGTGTCTATATTGCCTAAGAAATGTCCTATTTCCTCACCTGTTTGTGTCTCAATTCCCAAAACAGATTGGAAGGTACTCAAGCATAAGGAGTGTAATTTCTAATCACTTCTGGAAAGGAATCTCTCAAATGCTGTGGACAGACACCCTCTTTCTCTGAGTGAGAATATCTCAGCATCCTACTAATATGGTTCGGGAAGTCAACTATATTTTACACGAGATATAAAAGTCATTATTCATTGCTAATTTAGGCACATTATGGAAAAATAAAAGGCTGTTGTTTTTCATTCCTGTCATTTCACACATTTTACTCAAGGTAATACCCAGAAAATTAAAATGTAAAATATCTCTTCAACTGAGCTATTTTCATTAACAGTAGTGTCCTTCAGTAGATTAACTGAATTTGGTGGAATTATTTGATCTATATCAAGACGCTATGTACCAGTGGAAGGACAAAGGGAAAGGGTAAAGGACAGTGAATATGGTGCAAGTACATGAGACCTGTTGAAACTGTTCTAAGAAAGGGGCGGGGTGGTAAAGGAGAAAGATGAAGGGAGTGAATCTAAGATTATATTGTAAGCATTTTTGTAAATGTCACAATGTACCCCAGTACAACTATAATATACTAATAAATCAATAAAAAAAAAGAGAAACTAGGGACTTTGGATCCCTGCAAGATGATTTAGTTAGTCCACCTTAACCATTTAAATCATAATGTCTGTGGGGGCGGGGAAAGTAAAGAAGGCTGATGTTCTTTCTACACATGTATGAATATGGAACACTGAAACTTATCGATGTCATTTTAAGAAGGAGGAGGGGGAAGATGGAGAATAATGGAGTGAATAAACCAAACCAGGGTACATTATATACATACATGGAAATGTCACAATGAAACTCCCTGTACAACTATTGTAAACTAATAAAACGTTTAAAAATAGTATGGAAGTATTCAAAAGAAAACTCTCTACCGTTGGAGTTCCCTGTGCAAACCAGACACTTGGTGTTGTTTCGTGGAGCATTGCCTTTACTTTTGCAAAAGGTAAAGCCCTAGCAATTAAGGTGCTTAGAAGTGTTATGCACATAAGGGACACTTTGTCACTTCCATGTAGGAGAGGGGCTCAGAATTACCTGAGGGACTTTGACACAGTACATAAATCCCCAGAAAATTCTGATTCCTCTACTTTCAATTGGGACCCCCTGTCAGAGTAAATCCCCGCTGCTTTGATGGTCATGGGGATATGGATACTCTCCAAAAGAAGTTGGGAGCCTCTCGGACCAAGTTTCCAGATATGCACACGTTGTTGCATGCCTGCCCAGAGGTTCAGGTCCTGACCTTCTCTAAAGCAGAATGTGGGATGCTGAAAACATCAAATCACTCCAGCAATGCTGGTGACATAAAAGCAAAATCCTTGGAATTTTAATAGAACATTAATCTCTATGTAGTCCTTATTTCTGGCAATATCATATGGGTTCTGCCACCATAAATAAAATCTCAGCTTATTTTAATTTTCTAAATGAGAGCTGCTCATTTGCAAGCCATGTCTTTGGCTTTGTGGTGATATTTAGAATGGAAGGCTGAGAGGAGATGGAAAACAAAGAAGTTAAAGGAAAAGGGAAAGACAAATAAACAAGTAGAAAAAAAGAAGCAAACAAAAAAGTTTCAAAGATATAAACAGGGAGAGATATTGTACTAATCAACTGTAAGCTGAACAGGCATTAGAGAGACAGAGAGAGGATTGAAAATAAAAAATAAAAATAAATAAAATAATAAATAAATAAATAAATAAAAATAAATATAAAGAAATCTCCAAGTTCAAATGCAATAAAGTTTCAGTCTTAATAATTCTTGTGTTAGTCCCTCAGCCTTCAATCCTGGAGATGGTGCCTCAGAAGTAGTTCTGTGGTTGTCTCATCAAAGGGGAAAAAAACTAGAAAAACAAAATAAAACAACCACACAAAACAAAAAAAAAACCCCACAAAGTGTCCCAAGTTCAAATGCAATACAGTTTCAGTAGGTTTTTCAGCATGCAGGGGTAGTTCGGTTGTTTTCTCATCAAAGGTAGGGAGAGAGAAAAAAAGAGTCTAGAGACTGTTCTGTGAATGGCTATCTGAGGCTGTAGTTCACCTGTCTGCTGCTGTCAGCCTGCTGTTGCTGGAGGCGTTATTTATGCAGATCTGTGGGGTGAGCTTAACACTCACTTGGCCCTGCAGGTTTTGTTTACTCAGAGTTCTCCTGTGTCTCCCTCCACTGGGGGGGGTAACACTGCACCCACTTTCTCAAGACTGCATGTTTATTTACAGTTCATGTGTTAAATGTGCCTTCTCCCCTCTCCTGTGGAGTTTTCCTCCCACCACTTTTACAAACTTTCCCGCTCTTGGTTGCTGGGCATGTGCTGCTGCTCCTGCCTTCTCCGGCCTGGCTTGTTTATTTAAAGTTCTATGAGAGATTCCCCTCCCCACCTCTTCAGTGCTCAGGGCATCCCACCCTGTTTGCTACATGTCTTTTTTTTTTGTTATTGCTTATTATTTGGTTTCTCTTTTTTCCCTGGGTAGGGGTCGTTCTGTCCAGGGGGCTATGCTGATCTGGCCCAGGGTTGTCTGTGGGAGTATGTGTGCTGCTTAGCTCACCTTGTGGTCTGCGTCTTCCCAAGCCTTCTGGGTGCTGCCATCTGGCGGCAGCCTGGGGGCCCTTCTGGTTTTTTCTGTTTACCGTGAAGTGGGGATGCTATGCGCAGGCTGGAGGTGTGGAGCAGTCAAAGTTTTGCCTCTTCTTGGTGGTTTTTCCTGTAAGGTGTATCTCCAGTGTCTCTCCAAGAGTTTACTTTAGGAGGCATGCTTTCTGCTTCCTCCCTCTAGCTGCCATCTTGGAATTCTCCCCAAGTTGATTTTTTCAGAGGTTTACTTTTTTAAATCTTGTCTTGAATCCTGGCTGAAGGATCTGATTTTTGTGAAGCAAATGGGACTGCTCATCTGTGAGTCTCTTAATTAACAGTAAATATAATACAAAATACATTATTTCTGACTGTCCCAAATATTCCAAAACCAGCTCAGACTATCAAGACTAATCCCATTAGCATGACATCAGTGTTAGATCTGAAATCTTTGTGTGTTTTGTGAAGTTTTTAAAAAATTGACTTTATTTTTGCACCAGTTTGGGGTTCACAACAAATTGAGAGAGAGGCACAAAGATTTCCAACACACCATACCCCTTTGCCCTCCAACACATAGCCTCCCTCATTTTTGACATCTTTTACCAGACACATTTTACAATTGATGAACATACATCCACGTGTCATTATCTGCCGGAGTCTAGTTTATATTAGGGCTTAGTCTTGGTGTATTCTCTTTCTATGTGATCACTGACTGTGGTCATCCATTCACCTTTCTTAGTCTAACTCTAACTTACTCTCAAAATACTTGGTCTATTTACAGTTACCTGTATCCAGCCTTCTCTACTAGAGACAGGAAAGAAAAGGTACAAATGATACCTTAAAAATAAGGGCATGTTTGATAAAGGTATAGGGCACACTTTTAAATTAAGACTGCCTTGTGCAAAAAATTAGAATGGGAAATTTCCTGTTCTTGTCATTCTTATTTTTATTATGACTTCTTTTTGCATGTTCTATATTAATTGTCCTTTTTAATATTCCTCATGGACTCCTAGCCTTCCATAGACTTAGCTTTCTAGTGAAAACAAATGTTTGAGCCCCCTTGGCTTTTCTTCCAGCAAGATATAAAATCAGTGGCAAAAATGTTCTTTTAAAGGATAATAGGGGGCTAGAGGTGAGGCTCAAGTGGTGGAGTTCCTATCTTGCAAATACAAAACAACTGAGTTCAAGCCCCGGTACCCAAGTAAATAAATAAATAAATAAATAAAGGATAATAGAATTAGAACCCCAAATCTGGGTATTTAGAATTCATATTAAAGACTTCTACATGTGTATAAGAATTGGCTTTCTGCTCAATTTAGTGACAAAGCTGGAAATATTTTTGTATTTAAAGATATGATTTCATATGCTTATTTCCACTTTAATGCTACTACAAATAAATCTGCTCAAACTTTTGTTTTTAATCTAAATTTTTAATATTTATTTTATGTCTAACATAACAACTTAAATTTCTTCTAACTACTTTCTCAAAGTATAATCATACCTGTTATGCCTAGTATTCTCCACACGTCTATTTGACACCATTAGATAACCATTCTTTTGACCTGTATGTGTCACTTGAGAATTATGATGTCTATTTCACTGCATGGTTAAAGGACTCAATGAGATCATGTAAATGAAATTTTTTTGGTAAATTACTTTTTTATCTAGCATACTCACATGTAAAATTAATCACATGGCTTCCAAAAGAGTAAAAATGGGAAGAAGACATTCTGGTTGAAGTGAAATACATTAGACCTACTCACAGGTAGTTTTCTATGTAATCATATTTCTTATTATTCATATGTATGCATTGAGCCTTAAATACATAATGAGAAATGAAACACAGACTATTGAAAGATGTTTTAATATCACCATCTTTTTTGTGGTTTTTTGAGACTAGGCCTCACTATGCAGCCCAGGCTAGACTTAAACTCATGATCCTCTCTCCTCAGCCTCCCAAGTGCTGGGATTATAGGTGTGTATCAACTCATCTAGGTTAATAATGCGTTTTTTAAATTAAGAAAGTTCTGTGTCCTTGTGGACAAAATGAACTCTGAAGCTATTTTCAGCCTTAACCATCTGCAGTTCTAAGGTTGTAGAATTGCATCTATTTCAAGAGACAAATAGTTCTTTACATCAATAGATATTTTCATGAAGGGACCACAAGGAAAGTGAGGAACCAAAGATAAAACTCTAGGAAATACAGGGAACTTCTTAAAAAGAAGAGAGGAGAGGTCTTGTTTAGGTATACTGATAACAATGAGATGACATCAAAGCTTCCTTTAGCCTAGATTATATTTGAAAATATTTCTAACTCTATGTTTTAAAAAGACATGCAATCACCGTAACTTAATACATTAAGATAATAAGAAAAACTATAGGATTAGCTCAACTGATGCACAAAAAAGCATTTGGAAAAAATCCAACACACTTTGGACAGAAATGTTCAACAAACCACAAATAGAAGGAAACTACTTTAACATAACGGAAGCCATATATAGGCAAAGGACTTTAACAGACATTTCTCCTAAGAAGACATACCAATTACCAATATGCACATAAAAAGAGGCTCAAGATCACTAACAATTCCAGAAACACAAATAAAAACCACAAGGAGATACCACCTCGCACCCATTAGGATAATAATTATTTAAAAAAGAAGAAAATAAGTATAGGCAAGGATGTGGAAAAAATTAAAACCCTTGTGATTGCTGGTGAGAATGTAAAATGTTGTAGCTACTATGGAAAGCAGTATGGGGATTCCTTTAAAAATTAAAAATACGATTACCATATGTTCCAGCAAAGTCCATTTCTAGCTATATACTCAGAAGAATTAAAAGCATGGACTTGAACAGATATTTGTACACCCATGTTCCCAGCAGCATAATTCACAATAGCTAAAGGATGGTAGTATCACAGGTATGCATTGACAGGTGAATGGAAAAACACACTCACTGAATTACTGTTCAGCCTTAAAAAGGAAAGGGATTCTGATACACGATGCAACATAGATGAACCTTGAAGACATTAAGTAAAATAAGCCAGTCACAAACAGACAAATATTTATGGTTCTACTTCTGTGATGCTCCTAGAGTCATCAAATTCATAGCAACAGAAAGAATGACAGTTATCAAGAGACTTGGGGGAAAAGAAGAATGCAGAATTATTATTTAATGGGCACAAAGATTCATTTTGTGAGAGTGAAGAAGTTCTGAAGATGGATGGTGGTGATGGGTGAAAGAAAATGTAAACATACTTAATGTCATTGAACTGTATACTTAAAATGGTTAAACTCGTAAATTTTATGTTTTGTATATTTTGCCATGATAAAAATGGAATTAAAGAATTCTACATTTTGAAGTCTGGAGGAGGTGTGGCTGAAGAGATAGAGCACTTGCCTGGTAGGCACAAGGCCCTGAGTTCAAAACCCCAGCACTGCAAAAGGTATTTCTAGAAGATCTCAGTCCTTGTGCTCTGGTGTGGAAGAACCTATAGCAGAACACGTGGGTGTAAGTGGGGTTTATTAAAAGTTAGGGAGGGGAAATACAGGTGGAAGCCGGGAAGTCGAGAGACGGTGCTTCTCTTCTCCAGGTGCTTGTAAAACCTACGCCAACCCATGGGAAGGGTAGAATGATTCCCAGCCAATAATCAATGACTGGGGAGAGGCATGGGTGGTTCCCAGGCCAGACGAGGGCAATCCAAGCTGCCCCTGGTCAGGGCATGGTCAATCTGAAATGCAATATTAAGTCATATATTTTCTATGAGTCCCGCGAACTTTCCCTAATTCTAGCCTGCCTCAGTACCACCAAAAGAAAAAATAGAATCCTACATTTTGAGCTGCTCTTGAAATCTCAATCAAGATGTAAAACTATTAAATATAGTGTCCTTATTTCACACACATCTTGATCAAGTGCAGAAGTCTACAACAATTTCAAAAAGCCAAATTCATTCTGGATAAATTTGGAGAACTATTTGACCAGGATTTCTTAGGCTGAGGTTTGGAATGGCCTTGAAACCTCTGCAAACTGATGGACATTTTAAGTATGTTTATCTGACTTTTGTTTTCCTGAAGTCCTTCTCAGAGGAGGAAGCTATCATAATATTTATGGTTGCGTGAAAGCACTGGGACCTTACGCTTTGACTGAAATGTAATCACTAAATTGAGATTATAGGTGAGAAATCAATCAGGTGAGGAAGAGAAGATGAAGGTAGATGCAGGGTAAGACAAGTTACCATGGAATCTTCTAGTTCCATTGCTGATGTTCAGTCTTGTTCTCAAAGTTCTGCTGCACATGGAAATGCAAACATATACCCTGCCTTCATACTAAACCATGTGTGTGTAATTATGATGCATGCCCTAGGAAAAGACCCCCATTATTTTAGTTTTATTTCATTTGCCCGATTATAATTAGTTTTGACTTATTATTTAGGGTTTATAAAATGGAATTTTCACATTGCTGCCACATAAAAGGAAGCACCAACCTCTTAATCATGAAAACTTCTTGATATTAGTTTGTAGATCTTTGATAATAGTTTTCAAATTGTCTTCTGAGGTGACTGTAATAAGGTGTTTTAGGAGTCCACAAGGAGGAAAGGAGAGACCAATCTGGGTTTCAAGATCCTAAATCTCACTTCAAAGTTTTCCCTCTGTCTGTCTAACACACACACACACTCATACACACATTTCAATGGAAAGTATTATGCAAATTTCTGAATTATACAGTCTCCATTAAGCATCAGGTTTATATCATTGGTCAGTCAGTAGATGCTAGATTATGATTATGAATATTACATACCCAAAACATCTATTCGCATTGTAGTCACTCAAGAAACTAGGCTGATCAAAAGTCCATTTGGACAGAGCAGCCAAGCATAAATGTTAAGTTATATACTCAGTCTCACATTTTTTAAACCAATGTAGTCATCTGCCCACACCTACCATCAGAGCACTCAGGGAGTGAGCAACTATGACATGCCAGGAAAAAAGAAGAGAATTAGAATCTTTGAGAGGACATTAATAATCTATAATAATTGTAATGTTAGTACTACAGTCATGTGGGAAATGTATACAAATTTAATAGAATACTTACAGTTCTATTTGGCATTATCTAATCTCAAAAGATGAGACAAATCTATGTAGGAATGTTGGGTCTCAGCAGCATAAAAACAAAGGACTTAGTTCAGGGAGCTGCTTGCTATTGCACTTCCTGAGCCCAATGGAGCTGTTTCACAAGTGGGCCCCAGAAAAGAGCACCAGGGTGAAAAACAAGATATTGCCACCATAGGCTGCTGATGGGTGCTTACCACATAAATGGGGGAAGAAGAAAGCCTCTACCCCTCCTTTTTTTTATTGTTTTATTATTCATATGTGCATACAAGGCTTGGGTCATTTCTCCCCCCTGCCCCCACCCCCTCCCTTACCACCCACTCTGCCCCCTCCTTCTCCCCCCACCCCCTCAATACCCAGCAGAAACTATTTTGCCCTTATTTCTAATTTTGTTGTAGAGAGAGTATAAGCAATAACAGGAAGGGACAAGGGTTTTTGCTGGTTGAGATAAGGATAGCTATACAGGGCATTGACTCACATTGATTTCCTGTGCGTGTGTGTTGCCTTCTAGGTTAATTCTTTTTGATCTCACCTTTTCTCTAGTTCCTGGTCCCCTTCTCCTATTGGCCTCAGTTGCTTTAAGGTGTCTGCTTTAGTTTCTCTGCATTAAGGGCAACAAATGCTAGCTAGTTTTTTAGGTGTCTTACCTATCCTCACCCCTTCTGTGTGTGCTCTCGCTTTTATCATGTGCTCAAAGTCCAATCCCCTTGTTGTGTTTGTCCTTGATCTAATGTCCGCATATGAGGGAGAACATATGATTTTTGGTCTTTTGGGCCAGGCTAACCTCACTGAGAATGATGTTCTCCAATTCCATCCATTTACCAGCGAATGATAACATTTCGTTCTTCTTCATGGCTGCATAAAATTCCATTGTGTATAGATACCACATTTTCTTAATCCATCAGTGCTGGGGCATCTTGGCTGTTTCCATAACTTGGCTATTGTGAATAGTGCTGCAATAAACATGTCCACCCCTCCTTTTGACAGAAGATAAAAAAGCCCCTCTGCTGTTACTATAGGGAGCTACTGGTTTCCAGGCTCGACTGTGCTACTTTAGCTGCAGCCATTTCTATCCCTAATAAATCTATCTATGTGTGCACTCTTTGTGTCTCCTGTGCTTATTCCTAAGCCCAGCAAAGACAAAAACCCCTGGAACGCGCCCCCCCCCAACAGGAAGTTGCCTCAAAATAGTATTTTGATTATCTTTTTTGGAAGAAGAGGATTAAGAAGTCAAACTAATGATATTCAAGATTCAGGCAGTGAGTATGCTTTGGGGTACAGTGTATCTCACATTAGTGACATTGTACTAGTCAGTAGAACCTAGTTAGAAGATTATTCTGTATTCTTGAATTTGTTTCCCTGAGTTAGATAAAGCAGTTGAGCCGCAGAAAGAGACTCATCCTTTTACTTCCCACACCTCTGACTGGTCCAAGGGGAACTGTGAAAGAGAAGGACCAGGAAGACCCATTCACCCTCATAGTACATAGGAGGTGGAGGTGTAGGTGGAGTGGGAAGAGCAGCAAGGGTCTGAAGCTATAGCCGCTGGAATTGATACTTACACCCACCATATACATCTTTCCCTAATGCTCAATTCTCCTTCCCTGCTTTTCTCATGCAGGAAAGATTTAGAGGGCTCCTCATAGCCATGGAACCTCATAGCCATGGAACATGAAAAATTTGCACCTTGCCATGGAAAGCCACATTCTAAAGGACAGGGCAACTCACCTACTAAAGAGTCATCATGAAGTGGAAAGCAAGTAATCCGCTCCTTCCCCACCCTTAACCCCCTTTTAAGTGCTTTGTGTGCCAGCAGCAAAATTTGAGGGAAACATGTCATGTTGCATGGTCTTGGGAGTACTTAAATAGGCTGACTTGAAATTACTCAAGCTAGCACAAAAATATGTAAGATAATTAAATTCATTCAGCCACCCATTCAATGTATATTCCGTGAGTGAGCACCAGCACTTGAACATCGTGGGCAGAACACACATATTAGCCCTCGCTCCTTCCAACTATCCTTATAAGAGCAGCCCCTGTCCCCTCTCTCCTAAAAACATTAGGTATGGACTACATTCTACAACTTGACAATCATTGACTCAGCTTCCCATTAAAGACAGTGAATTAGAACACACATGTATTCTTTCCTTTCCTGAAATTCCTTCCTTAACTCTCAGGACTGTAAAGACATTTGCAAAACAAAAGGCAGAAACCCAAGACAACAAAGAAAAAGAAAAGAGATAATAGGAACAGAATTTCAGCAGCTGGCAAGCAGATGGATATGTTAATTGATTTCACAGGCCCAAGAAAGTGGGAACCTAAATCAGCAATGGAAAAAGCCGAAGGAAAACCCAGCATTATGGAATCCCCAAAGGCTCAGGAACTGATTGGCCCAGGTACTGCAGCAAAAACGTGCAAATATGGAGCTAATGATAGAAGGGTTAGTGGAATGTTTATTTAAGAAGCAGTTAAAACCCCAGATTCTCTGAGCAACTAGGATCTAATGTTCACCAAAGCCAGAACAAAAACGGATGTTTATTCTTAAGAAAGGGAAAGAGAGCTCCAGTCTGGTAGAGTTAGAGTGGTGCTTCTCAACACAGGACCATTTTGCTCTACAGGGGATGTTTAGGAATTTCTGCAGACATTTTTGGGTGTCATACTGGAGGAATGGATGCTGTTGGCGTCTAGTGGATAAAGGCTAACGGTGCTGCTAAGTATCTGCCAATGCACAGCACAGCCCCTCACAACAAAGAATCATCCTGCCCCAAAGGTCACTAGTGCCAAGGTTAGGGCAAAGATTCCACATGGAAAAGGATGGAATTAATACACATATTTCTTTTCTAATTCCGAGACACCAACATGGCAACTTGGGCCAGCTTTCCCACACATAGCTCTCACAGTGCTCATGCCAGATAGCAGTATGGGAGGGAGGCCTCTCAGCAATCTTACCAGCTTGAGAGATATCCAAGGAGACCAACATCACAAGGTTCCAAAAAACAAGCCCACCATGTCTCTCTAGAAGAAAGCCCACAGCAAACAGTGCAGAGCTGTACTGAGAGCTTCCTATCTATCCCAAGGCTCCTGTCTGTCAAGGATTGCCAAACATTTGGGAAGTAATGTAAAGACCAGAATGTTTAAAAAGCAATTTGGAGCAAAAGGAGGCTATGCAAAGAGAAGTTCAGATATTAATGTCCTTGAAGAAATAATGCATGCTATCACAAGCATGAAACAAGGACAGGCACTATGGAAAAGGACCACTTGGAAAATAAAATGGCAGTGTTTAGAAATTTTTAAAAATAAAATAGCAGAAATGAAAGACTTTCAATTTAGAAGGAAACTTGAGAAAATCTGCCATGAAATACCCTTAACAGACAAAGTTAAGGAAAATGAGGAAACAAACAAACAAACAAAAATTAAGGAGTGATGGGACAGTCCAGAAACACAAAATTCAAAGAGGGATTGTAGAGAACAAGAAAAGCAGGGAGTTGGAAATTATCAAATAAATAATTTTTAAAAATTCTCCAGAAATCAGGGGCACAATTTTGTAATGTGAAAGGCTTCCCCACATTGCATCTGATGCAACATTTGGCAATAGATATAAGCCAAGATATCTCATCATGAAATGAGAGAGCACTAAGCACCAGGAGAAGATTGCCCAAGCCTTTTACTCAAAGGATCAGGAACCAGAATGGTATCAAACTTCTCAATAGCAACACCAGATTTAAAAGAAACTAAAGCAATGCCTTTAAATTTCTGAGGGAAATGACATCCAGTGTGGAATAACATAGAGTGACAAAACTATCAAGAAAGGGAAAAGACAGCTTTAGTCACGTGGTGTCTTGAGCTATCTATATCCCATGCATCCATTCTCAGAAGTCACTTGGGATGCACTCCACCCAACAAGAAGTAAATCAGAAAGGAGAACAAGCAGGAAACAGGTCCTTGGTGAGGGGTGGAGGGAATCCCAACAATATTGAGAAGGGGACAGAGTGGTGGAGGGACAAGCAGGTAGAAACGCTGGAGGGATTTCCCCAGGAAAATGGAATGGATAGAATTCATGATGTATTTGAATATAATGAATAGATGAACAATTTAAACTGAGTTTGTGGGCTTGGGGCTGACTTGGTGATTTTCAAACTGGCTATCTGGAAACAAGAAATAAATGATTGGGGATTTAGCTCAGTGGCCAAGTGTGTAGCATGTGCAAGGCCCTTGGTTCCATCCCCAGCACTACCACCACCTTACACCCATAAAAACAAAAAGCAAAGAAAAAGAAATAAATGCTGCAGAGGAATCAACAAACTTCCCAGTCTCAACCTTGACCTCTGCAGATTAAAGCTGAAGGCAGGTCACACTCCTGCCTGTGTCATTTTATCCATGGAAGATTCCAATCCCAAAGCCCTGCTCATCACAAAATCAGCACAAACACTAAATTCACCTTATCTATTACAAGCTGATTCTCTCTGAAGTGACTTTTTTGTAAATCATTTTTCCTGAGATCATATTTTATCAAATTCCTGGTTGTTGTTGTTGTTTTCATGTGAGATAGATTACAGATGCCAGGTAAGAGAACTTGCCAAAATTCTAAAGGCTTCTCTAGGGTGATGCTTAAATTACAGATAATGGAAAATTGACAGTAACAATAGCTAAAAATAAACAGGCAGCCTTCCTTTCTATGCTCTGTCAAAATAAGTCTGTGTTTTTACTCTGTATTCTGAAAGTAACATAAACATTGGAAGAAACCTCTAACACTACAGAAGAACATGAAATAGCTAGAAATAGAGAAAAGCCCATAAACTACATTTGAGAAACCAGCGAGAACTGGAAACCTGACATACTATTCCAGGCACTTCTATATGCATGGGGCCACACTTTAAAAACAAAACTGGACTCACTTAATGTGTTCTTTTAGAGACCTGTGTTTTCCACAGAATAAACATTTCCTTCCACCAATTCATTACTGTTTTTTGACACTGAAAATATATAAAAAGCATAATTTTCTTGTGATTGAATTTTTATTTTTATTTCTCTTTATCTGATTGTTATAGCATTGTTGTATCTTCTTCACAAAAAATGGAAAGATGATGGTAATGGTAAAGTTTCTTAGTTGGAAATCAAGCGAATCATTTTTACATGTGGCTTAAGCAACTGGAAAGACTGAAAGAAACTGGCTATGACTCCCTGCTTTAGAGTCACAGGTTTAAGTCTTTGTTTTTCCCCTTTCTAATCAAGTGACCCTTGCCAGTCATTTAACTTGACTATGCTGTGCATGAAGCACACATGGAATAGCAAGAATATAGAACAAAGCTCAGCAAACTTCAGCCCATGGACCAAATCTAGTCCATAACCTGTTTTTATAAATAAAGTTTTATTGGAACACAGGCTCATTCATTCTTTTACGTGTTGTCAATGGCAATGTTCATGCTACTTTGCAGAACTGAGTGATCATAACAGAGACTGTAGAACCCACAAAACTGAAAATCTTCACCATCAGGCTCTTTGCAGATAAATTTTGCCAACATTTGGACTAGAGCATTGAGTAACTCAGTTATGTGATCATACAAATCCATTGAGCATCTGATGTGGTGATGGTGTGAAAGTGTTTTGAAAACCATAAAGGGCCTTACACTTATTGAATGGCAAGGTCCTGAAATCTTTTTGGTTTTTTTTTTTTTTTTGGTCTTGCAATCTTGAACTTTATGTTTTTAAAAGGATTTGACCAAAAGAAAGGAAATAAACTCTGAGGAATTTTTTTTTAAAGATGGTCAAATATGGATTCAATCATCAGCTAGAATGTTCCCCTCTGCTCTACTAGATAACATGGGGATTACTATCATACTATTATTTCATAGATTAAATAATGTTTCTTCTTTAAGAAGAAAGCATCTTGGCACACAACCGAAATGGTGGCCCAACCAAGACGTTGACCCAACAAAGGTGGTGGCCTTGCCTTTCTTCTTTTATTAGTATTTTCTGTAGCAATTTCCATTCTAAGTCATTTTGGAAGCAAAGTCTCCTTACTGCTATGTGGAAATTTGAACAAGTCTTACTCTTTCCACTGGACTCAGTATAACATACATTAAGCTTCAGCAGTAATGAGCTCCCAAGCCCAAGGTCACCATGAGACCTGCTTATGTTCCAGAAGGAGAAATATCCTCTATTTCTTGACTCCAGGATGAAACTCTTTCCTCAAAAAACCAAAACTCTGGTCTGCATGTTCTAGAGGAGTCTGTCCACATAGTTTCTCAGCCTTAGAGTCTCCCTTTCCCAATGCAAAGGCTCAGAGAGAGGCTTTATGGAAGCTCCTTTTCTTTTTTGGTCATTTGTTGTTTCTGAAAGACCTCTAAAGATCATATATCCTTAACATCTCCACTTACCACCAAACAGCTGCTACTCTAGCCTATTACCTGCTTTAAATTATTATCCTTTCCACAGGTATTCATGGTGCACCTATTGCATGCTGGGAACTTTTCTAGATGTTGGAATGTCTGCTGGCAGGTCAAAGTGTCTGGATCTGACTTCAGTGTCCTTCCAGTTTCTCTGTCTATTTAATGGTCTCAGGGATCATTTAGGGTTCCAATGATCTCCACAAAATATTTAAATGGAAATAACTTTTATTTACTCCAGCTCCACATAGGCTGATCTGGAGGTCCTCTAAATTCACATATGATTTTGGGAGAGGGGTGCTCTTTAGAAGTCTACAGAACAATGTACCAAGCTTGGAATGAATTACAATGCTAACAAAGGTGACTTAGGCAACAAACCAAGAAACAGGCAATAGGAATCTAAATTTAAATGTAAGACAAACCAAATATTTGTCAACAATTGCTTCAGAATGGCACTTTTCCTAAAATCAAAGGGATCCTTCTCAGTGAAAAGTGATAAAGCCACGCTGCAACGGACACCCTCTCATTATTATATCCAGCAGACATCCCCTTCCCAGCCACTGGAGCATTCTCCGGTCTCTTAACTTTTTATAGGGTCTATTTTCAAAGACCTATAGAAGATGTCAACCACAGTCTCCACTGATTTTAAAGTCTTGAATGTGCCAAAGCCAGGTGAGTTTGATTTCAAATGGGGTTTTCTAAATGATACCCCAGTGTCCATATACCAGGATGTCCATATGGACCATATGGTATATACTATGTAGGTAGTATATGGATCATAGAGTATATGATTCATTGTACAGACAAGAAGGTAGTCCTTTCTGGTTTCTAAATATTCTGGTGTGCCCAATCATTGTATACACATATGAATAAAGGAAATAAAAATAAATAAATAAATGACAAGCTGAAAAGGAAATAAAAATAAATAAATAAATGTCAAGCTGAAAAGGATGTCTTTAAGACATCCTTTTGTTCTATCCCCCGCAATGTGTTGCTGCTGAAACCCAGTGGGACGGTAGACTGTCCTGTGTTGACAGTGTTATCATGCATACCTTCAGGTCATTCTCTTTAAGCATTCATGTTTTCAGATGTTCTACAACCCCTCTTCCCACTTTATTTTTTTAGTGTCTGAGGATGCTACAAATGTGTTCGTAATCCTGTTTTATAGTAGTTGGAAATAAGAGACAGAGCTCCAGTGACTTGCCCTGAGTCAGCCATCAAAGCAGATACTCAGTTCGAACACAGGTCTCCAGGGTGTTTTGTTAAGCTCTTCCCTTTTATTAAATGTTACACATAATAAATTTCCAAGCAGCGTCCTTCCAGAAATGTACAGTATACATCTCCCAGCACCCAATGGAGTTAACATAGCCCCTCACACCTTCAGACTCATTTCTGGATTTGCTTTTCTCTTGGTTGGTTTTTAGAAGAAACATTAAACTTTTTACTCACATAAGACAGAGCACCTCAATTCCCCCAAACAATGTTTGAGTGTGCCTGTGCTTTTCCATGTTGTGCCTCTTAGAGATGACTCTTTTCCACAGAGTCTGTCAGCCCACTGCAAACAGCAAAATAAATTGTCCAAATATAAAGATCACTTATCTAAATAAATAAACAAGTTATTTTTCCCTCAAAGCCTTTAAATTTCTCTGGGCCAGTTTAGTTAATAATAAAAACACATGAAGTTTGTTTAGTTCTTACCTTTTGACAAGCAGTGTGTTATCTACTTGACATGAATTTATTTGCCTCACAACCACCACTCAAAGAAACTAGTTATCATCATACCCACTTTGCAAACAGAAGCTGAGGTTTTGAGGGAGCAATTAATTACCCAAGGTGGTAGAGCCAGGATTTGAACCCATGAAGTCAACCTGAGGCAGCCTTGCAGCAGGGCTGTGGCTCTCAGCCACCACTGTATCATCTTTCTGTGGTTACTATCAAATGCATGTGTTGATGTCACTTTGAGGCCCTTCTCCCACTATCTATTGCTGCACAGCAACCCACAGCAACCATTAGTGACTTAAAATCCCAGTGTCATTACCTCCATGGTTCCATGGTTCCATGGTTCTGTCAATAGACTAGGCTCAGCAGATGGGTCCTACTCTGAGTCTCAGGTGGGTGTTGGGGCTGGAGTCATGTGAGGCCTTTGCATTTTCATGTATGTGGTACCTGGCTGGCTGGGATTGATGGCGTCTCTCTTCCCAGGCAGCTTCTCCATGTGACTGGCTTGAGCTTCCTCACAGCATTGTGGCATTCTTCCCTCACAGCCAGGGTTCCAGGGCAAACTGGCAAGGGTTTTCATGTCCTAGTCCTGAAAATTCCACTCTATTGATTCTACCACATTAAGAACAAATGCTCTCTTTTGACTATTGTTTTTTTCTATTTGGGAAAAAGCTAATTGTTTTTCAAGAATGTGGAGGCTTTTTTTCTTTCTAAAGGAAAAAATAGAACCCAACTTTGCAAATAGAGATTAGTTAAATTTATAAATGTAGTTGTTGGGTCTGGGAACCTGAGGGACAGATGAGTGAGTGAGTATCCCACCCCCCATGGAGAGCACCATGAGCCCTGCACCCCGAGAAGGAGTTACATGGTCTCATAAATCTGCATTCCTGCACCCTGAGGACAAGATGCATGGTCACATAAATCTGCCACGGGGCTGATAGACAGGATGCTCTCAAGGTTGTTTCCCCCCAGTAAGGGGCAAAGAGACCAGATCATCGAAGAGAGCCCGCGTGTAGTGCACGCAAATCCACAGCCAATGGAAAGAACCCACCTAACCCTTACCCTAACCCAGGGTTAAAGCATCCTTAAAAAGCCCCAGCCTTCACCTCAGCAGGGAGCCACTGGTTTCTGGGCTCTGCTGCACTGCTCTAGCTGCAGCCTTTTCTTTCTCTAATAAATCTACCTGTATGTGTACTGTCCATGTCTTGTGAGCTTATTCCTAAGCCCAGTGAAGACAAGAGCCCCTGGAGCACCCCCCTGTACACCACAACATAGTGATATAGGAAAAAGCCAAAGTGTGTTTCCTATTCTCTACTCTCATACAGTCACTCAACACTTCTGATAACAGTTGTGTGCGCTTTCCCCCCATACAGAAAATCTCCAGCAGAAGAGAATGATCCTTTGTACATGAACATTTCAAACAGCAATGGAAATAAAAGAAGCAAGGGATGCTGATTTCCTCCACTTTGCTCAAAAAAAGTAGATGAAGGACTCTTAGCCAAAGCTCAAATCCTTTGGTGACAATCAGGATAAGGTACCAATTTTTCCCACTCTAAATGCTTTATGGTGCTGAAGATGGTACCAGATCTTTATCTACCTCTACCTTTGTTTCATAAAACTGGTTTTCTATGAAGGAATCCAGAAGGTAATCTGAGAACAAAGACGCTTTTAGACCAAATCCTTTTCTCTGAAAACACCTGTGCCTACAGAATACAGGCCTTAAGCCATCACTGCCCCATGGATCCCTGTGTTGGCAGCAGTCTTTTCTCTAGCAGACAATGGAAGAGGAGTGGCTTCATCAGGTTTGGTACAAGCATCCACAGAATAAAATGCATCTGTATGATAAAATATCCTCTTTATAAAACAAAACTTTCAGAGAAGTGGAGTTGACAGGAAGAAGTGTTGTGTGTTTGCTTATTTTAATGAGATTTCAAAAGTTTGTTGACTTATTTGAAAAATAAGACTTAGACCAACAATAACAATTACTAATGTCAATGGATGTATCAGCTATGCTCACCTTCTTCCAGTGGCTTGAGATTAAGTCATTAGTGACTTGATTATTTTAGTAAAAGTGCAAGAGGGGCTGTTCTCCTTCTGGTTTGTTGTCTTAGTGTTGACTAAACAAGGGTGACAGTGTCATATAGCAAAAGCAAGCTCTCCTGGCTCACTGGAGGAGTGGAAGCTATTAAAAAGTTGAAATGTAAGACCTGATTTTGTTAAAGTAAATTGAATCATTGTGCTGAACTTAATTGTTGAAACAGCTGCCATTAACAAGCCAATTCTGCTTCACGTAGGTTTCCCAAAGCCCCTACCATCTTCTCTCCAATCTTACCTGGGACTGATTGGAGAAAGTAATTTGTTTTTAAGAAATTGTTTTTTCAGTGAGTGTCAAACATTCCAACCTGGCCTTCTCAATCTATGTTTAAGTGATAGAAGAGTAACAATGCCCTTAAATAGACTCAGCACTGTAGATGGGGTCTTAAGTCCTACCTTGGGATTTATTGCATTCTCAACCTGCCCCTTATTTACTTCTGAATTTTACTCCATTGTTCCGTTGTCTAGACCTTCTGTCACAAATTTCCTGATCTAATTACTGTAGTACAATTCTATCTTTGCCCCTTTGCATCTGTGACTTTTTCATGTAAAATGTCCTCTTCCTTCTATGATTCGCTGCTTATACTATTAAAAGACACATTCAAACCCTGCCACACTGCTGGCATCATATCTAGTACTGTTCACTTCGAAGGACAATATTATCTGATTGCAGGGGTCACATGTCATATAATTTACCTTCTCCACTTTGTGTTTATCTTCATTTTTAATGTTTTAGAAGCTCCTTGAAGATGGGGACTAAGTCTTACATTCAGTTTAGCAAACATTGATTGAATGCAATGATCTACTTATGCAATTCTTTTGAAAGAAAAACATTGCAGATTTTTCTAAATTCATTTTATACTTCTTTCAAATTATTCCTTTCAAGTATTGAGTTTTCTTTGAGGCATTTACTATTCAAGGCTTCTTTTTTACTGCAAAAAGTTTTACTTGTCCCAGATTTCATTTTCCCATCTTTTCATCCATACTATGCCTCCCACATCCTTTGAGTCCATATTTTTGAAAAATTGTATAATTCAATTAGTAAATTAAATCAGATGTTGAATGTCCAAGGGAAGTTTGCTATATAAAGGAATTATATAAACAACTCAATCACATTTTTATTCATATTTGTTGTAAAGCAGAATTTTTAAACCAGGTTTGATTAAAATACTAACATGTTTTCATTTGGTTTTGATTCATTTTCCTAACATAGGGTTTTTTAGAAAGGTTTTTGGTGTCTACCCCACAACCACTCTTCACCCTTATCCTTTTTGGTAGATGAGAGGATTTTTAAATGTGTCGAAGTTACTCAGGGGAGTGGTCTAGAGCCCTATAAGGAGTTTGCCTCCAAATTAGAAAGAAGAAGTTAGGGGGTCCAAGTAAGAGGAGAAAAAGACATGAAGGAACCACCATGTAAAGAAAGAATCCAGAGACACAAACCTGATGCTTTTCTGAAAGTACAGAAAATAGAGTTGCCAGTTTTAGCCAAGAAACAAACAAACAAACCAACCACCAAAATTTGACAATTACTAAAAAAAGGATATCCAGGTAAGTTTGAATTTCAAATAGCAAATAATTTTTAGCTTAAATATGTCGCAAGTATGACCTTATGATATTGCTCATACCATATAAATGAATGGGACATACAATTAAAAAAACTGATTGTGGATTGGGAACACTGTTCAAGTCATAGAGCACTTGCCTAGGATAAACAAGGTCTTGAGATCAAACCCTACTGCTTCCAAAAAAACCCAAACCCAACTATTCATTGATTAATTGAAATTCAGATACAACTGGGAGTCTGTACTTTATCTGGTAACCTAACTAAAAAGCCACTTATTTAAAAGAAATGCTTCTGCCACCCTCTGTGTGTATTTGTGATAGGCTTTCTATATAGAAATGGGTATCTACAAGCCCATTTTCCTAGATGTTGGGAATTAGGATGGAGGGTTAATTTGAACTCATGTGATCCTACCATTTGCTCCTGGGCAAGGGTGTATATTAAGTAAAGAAACAAAGAAACAGGAGGTACCATAGAAAGAAGTGATTGCTTGGTTTCCCCAGAGTTCTTCACAGACCAAAGGATGAGTCTCCTGTGGTGGGATGGGGAACCCTGACCCCGCATCCAGGCTGAAGGAGCTGGAATAACAGGGGAGTAGGATGAGCTATACAGCTCAGTGATAGGAGGTGGCACCCCTTGGAGATGCTTGGAGAAGGATGGGTTATCAGAAGGGCACATCTTATGGCAGATTTTCTTAACATCAGTACTATTGGACATTTTGAACCAGAAACTTCTTTATTGTGGGGGCTGGCCCCTGTATTGTAGGATGTGTAGCAGCCTCTCTGGCCTCTACCCACTAGATGCCAGTAGCATTCCCTCACCCACTTGCAAGAATCATACTGTCTCCAGAAATTGCCAACAGTTCCCTGGCGGGCAACATGTTCCCCCACCAGCACTGGTAAGGAATCTCCATCCTGCAGAGAGAGAAGTCAAGGAACTGAGAGCAAAAACGGGGTGGGAAGCCATTCCTGGGAAACCAATGGACTAGATAGGCTTTGTAGGAAATGGAGCAAAGCCTCATAACCTTAGTAAAATCCCACCACTGTGCTCAGGAAGCCCACTCTGGAAAGCAGGGACCCAGTCACTCATCTTCACTCCTTTTCCTCTAGTACCTATTAACAGTGCCTTGCCAGAGATAACTGTTGAATGAATGATTATGTAAGCACAGTCATTATATTGCATAAACTTGCCTTTATTTATACTCCCTGTGAAGTGAATGATGGCAAAACATCCTTGTGTAATAAACAGAGTAGTTGATGGTGTTGAGGGACACATGGATGGCTCTCCACACTCACCTTCAATTATCACCCAATCACACTTCATCCCCCAAGGGTACAGTGCCTGAATTTCTCCCATGTATGATACGTTCTTTTCAAGAAGGGAGTGTCTTTGTGCTTTGTGCCAGGCACTACAGTAAGCACCAGAACACAAAGTTATGGATTTTAAGAAAGTAGAGTCACTCACAGTACTAAGTGTGCCTTTGCAATAAACCAAGGTGCTCTAGAAGCCTCTAAGAAGGAAGCCTCCATAAAGGCAATGATGGTTGAGGTGAGTCTTATTAGTAATAGAAAATATGACTGTGATAGTCACCAAAGACCAACTGCTATAACAAACAGCCCCAAATCATAGTGGCTGGCTTAACACTAGTTGCTTTCTGTCAATTTCTGTGTTGACAAAAGCCATGTGTTGATGTCTCCATCACACAGCTCTCCTGGCAGTTTGCTTTCTACAAGGCTCTTTCTATTTTGTGGTTCCAGCAATTTCTACAGCCTCAGAATCTTTGAGAGCCTCGAACCATGCTACTGGATCCTCTCAAAATGGGCCAATACATGTAAGGAATGCGAAGGTGGAAGGTTCTTCAAGAATTTCAAGAGACCAGATCTGCAAGGGGCGAATAGCACCATGGTCCCAAATTCATCACGCAGAAACTAGCCTACAGCTCTGTGGGTCCAGAAAAAGATGAAAACAGTTAAGTGATACTTGCATTGATACCTCTCTGCATTGCACCAGAAATGGAAGAGTAAGGCAAACAGAGGGAGGAAGCAGTGAATCCTGATGATACGAAAGTGGGTGGAAGTTAAAATTAAGAGACAAAATTAGAGAAGTGGAGGGCTCTGACGGCAAGTGGCAAGAACACCACATGCCCTATAGCATCAGGGGAGACTTAAAAATTAAGTCAGAGTGGGAGAACTATGCAATGGCCAGGGATGGACAGCCCATGAGAAAGAGAATAGGTGACTCTCACCCAACTGCCTCCTAGAACTCAGTTATGTTTTGCACTTATGAAATCTTCCTAAGATTATGTGAACACAGCACTGATTTACACAAATCTAAAACTTCTTTGTATGTGACTTTCTCCTTTCTGCAAGTTGTAACAACAAGAGATCTTGAAAATGGCTTATAAATATACAGGAATGTGGTCCTTCTGGAAAAGCCACAGGGAAGCGACTGAGTGTGCTTAATATTTATGTAAATTTTAACCACATAACGGGCAACTCAAGAAATAATGATGTGACTGCTGGGACCAATCCCTTGAACTGCAAAAGCTTTTGATTCCCAAGAACAGTGGTGATCATCGCCCAGTGCAGCCTTGCTACTCTGTCAACAGTGTAGGTGCTGCACTTAGATCAATTTTGGGGGGAACTGAAAATATAAAACCTAAATATTAATGGACTCAGTGATGTCTGTAAGAAACATGCAAGTTAAAAGTCACCATGGCATGTGAAGAATCGCTAGTCACACTGAGCTCTAAAAGTGCCAATATAATAAGGGTATGATATTGAAACATGAAAGAAGTTGACCTTTGAGATGTCGGATTTACATATTTTCTTTTGCTATTGTGCCCTTTTGTGGCATCAAAGAGTTGGAGAAATGTATATGAAATATGGATTTCTCCTCTTTCCTGGATAGTTTTATCAAAAAGAAAGACTTTATGAGACAACGAAATGAATGCTTTCGCCTGGTATACAAGGCTGGAAGGGAAGCAGTGGTGTTCATTTGTTTCCCTCCTTTTATTTTCCTCTGCTCTTTCATGAGTCTTAATTTATATTGTTTATCCTCCTGTGTATACGATTTCTTTGTACAGAGTGAGTTTGCATCTGCTCTAATTATGCTCCTAGATTTCAATATTTAAATAATGCCCCTTTGTTTTCCCAATACTGCCCAGAACTAAGAATTTATTTGCATCATTATAAATGCACGCCTCAATTTTATTACCATCTTCAACTCTGTGCAAATGGCTTATAGATCTTCTCCTACTGTAACTTCTATTTAAAATTTAAATTCTCATGAGAATCACATGCATATTCCCAAACACTCCCAATTCACAATTTTATGTTTCCTCTAAGGAGGCCCATGGAGTATTTTAAAAGCAGAGCAGAGACTTACAGATACAATCGTCCAGTCCATACAAGCATTGGGCTCCTGGTCTGGGTTTGGACCTGTGCCCCAATCAGAGTATTTCCTACAACTGAGAGTAACTAGAAACTGCTAGGACGAAAGCATCCCAGCGTGCATCCCACTCACAATTAGTCAGTCAATCCCACTTGATTCTAAATAGCAGTGTTTGTTTCTGCAAGTGGATGTGATCTAAGCGAAAACCCCTTGTAAAAAACAAACATATTTTAACGGTGCATTTATGACCACTGCATTGCTCTCAGTACAAATATAAAAGGTCATTAAAATGTGGAAGACTTTTCTCAGATGATTTAGCTCTCAGAACAAAAGTAGGCATTTCATAGCGGGTGGAAATGAACAACTTGATCACACACCAGGAAACACGTCAGTTCCTCTCTGTAACTCCTCTTAAACATCCTAACTAGTCAAAACAGATTTACACTTCGGAAGGCCACACACAGTCCCCTGGGAAAGATGCTTTGCTCAACTCCATTTGTCACAAGACTTGACGGGAGCCATAGGGTACCCAGCACATTCTAACTTCCCTCTCACTACTCAGGAACTGAAAGGCATGACAGCAAATGGGAGATGTCTTTTTTTAGTAGTTTCTTTTGGAGTTAATTGCACATTTCGGGTGATTTCGGTTTTGGCAAAATTCAAGACATATTTTGCAAATCGCTTTTCCCATTAAATGCTAAAACCTTTTATTTTTAAAGGGAAATGTAATCCATATGTTTGGAATTTGTTTACACTAAAATATTATATATATATATATATGTATATATATTCATGTCCCAGAAGCTTTCTGCACCATTTTGTAAAGCTCTTTTCAAAATCAAGAAGTCATATATTGCCAAAAGCTAGTGGGAGCAAATTCATAAATGTTAAAAATATTGACTTTATGATTCCTTATGGTCTGACTTTAGAAAAACATATCTGTGGTTTTCAATCATCTCTTGTGAGGAAAATGGTTCCCTTTCTTTAAAGAACTCTATACCTTTAAGGTTCTTGTCATGGGGGAAGGCTTTCTTTCGTCTACAATTATCAAACTGCTTGACCAAATTCAGTTTTGAATTGAAAATGATCTAATTCAGTAAACAAACAAGCAAACAAAAAGTTGAGTTTTTTTTTTAAATGCTTGTTTATTAAAAACTATATCCAACACTGTCAACTTCAACTCTTGAGTTCATTCAACATGAAAAGGTTTCACATGGTCAAAAATCTCTCACCTCCAAAAGAAGGTAAAAGATCCCAGATGTTCCTTTAAGACGAGGCTGAGTGTGTAGGTGAATTTATCTTTGCCGAAGTATCATGAAATTGTCATAGACTTAGAGCAGGAATCTGCCAACTTTTTCTGAGAAAGACCAGTTAGTAAATATTTTAAGCTTTGCAAGTCATGTGGTTTCCATCACAACTAGTCAATTCTGCCTACTGGAGTGCAAAAGGCAACATACCCAGTACATGAATGAATGGGTGTGGTTGTATACCAATAATACTTTATTAATGCTGTGAAAACCAGACAGGAGGAATTTAGCCCTCCAGCTCTGGCTTAGAACTACTTAACAAATATGCAATTCTATTTAGTACATGCCTGAGTTTACATTTGAAGAAGCCGGCTTTAGATACTGAAAGACAACAATCAGCTTTGCATTCCTTCTCCTATTTGCATTCTTGAGCCTCATTTGAGGACCTAAGAAATTAACTTGTGAAGAGACAAAACATTGTCCTTTTCACCCACAGACATTAATCCGGTGTCTTCTTCTCCTCCTTCTCTTTCTGCTTCTCCTTCTTGGATTTTTACAACCAGGATCGAGACCCCAGATCTGGCAACGGTCTTCTGACATATTTTTCTATTTCATTTTCTTTTCTCTTAACAAATTATGAAAAGCCATGTCCCCACCTCCTTAATATAAGCTTTAATAAGCTAGCATAGCCAGTTATGGTGGCACGTGCCTATAATCTCTGTACTAGCACAGGAGGATTGTAGTTTAAGGTTAGCCTGGAAAACAGCAAGACCCTGTCTCAAACAAACAAGTTAGCATATTTCAAGTGATGTTGAAATATTTGAGAAGAGCAATTTGTACTAGAATGGGCTACTTTTTTTAACTAGCATGACTCCAGTGTCCCTTCTTGCTGCTGTAGTTTTTACAGGCTTTTTGCTTAATCAATATATTAAGGTTATTTGTGGTCAATGGTTGCACACTTGAACTTTGGACCACAGTCTTGTACTTCTGTAGTGGAGTGGTTGACAGCATAAGCTGTGCAGCTAGGCTGTGATGAATCAAATATTCAATCTGCCACTTGTAGTTGTGTAATTTTGGAAAGAAACCAATGTTAACGTCAATACATCGCTTCAAAGTTTGTTGGGGCACAGAACTCTGACTAAATCACTACGTTTCCCAACTTCTGCTGCAAGTAGTTGCATCCACATGACCAATATTTGGCCGATGAGAATTAAACTGGTGTGATTTGTTAATTCTGTTTTCTGAAGTTTAATACAATGTGTTTATATATGAATTATTATTATCATTATTATTGGGGATACTGAGGTTTGAACTCAGGGTCTCACACTTGCTAAGTAAGTGTTGTACCACTTGAGCCATGCTTCCAACCCTTTTTGGTTTAGTTGTTTTTCAAATAGGATCTCAAATTTATGCCCCGGCAGGCCTGGACCACTATCCTCCTATTTATGCTTCCCACAAGCTGGGGTGCCAGGCATACACCACCATGCCCAGCCTTGTTATTGGTTGAGATGGGGTTTTGTGAACTCTTTTGCTCCAGCTGGCTTTGAACTGCTTTTCTCCAAATCTCCGCCTCCTTTTTCTTTCCTTTTTTTTTTTTTTCTTTTTTGGCAGCATTGGGATTTGAGCTCAGGGCCTTGCACTTGCTAGGCAGGTGCTCTGTCACTTATGCCATGCCCACAGCCCAATCTCTGCCTCCTGAGTAGCTAGGATTACAAGCATGAGCCACCTTACGTGGTTTATGTGGGTTATTTTTATTTTACTTGAGATTCCTTGGCTTCTGTGTATTGATGTCATTGATATTTCTGAAAAATTTTCAGCCTTCATCTCTTCAAAATTATTTTTGTCCCACCCTTCTGTCTTCTGTTTTGAGATTCCAATTAAACATGTACTAAACTTTATCACTATTTCTGTCTCATTAATTTTTCATCCTCTGGCTTTCTGTGTTTCATTTTGAACTGTTTCTTTGGGCTATTCTCAATCTGCTGTTAATCTTGCTATTTTTAGTAGCTTATACCAATTATTTATTATGGCTCTCCAGTGTGTGTGTAGTTAGTGGTTCTGCTGATCTTGGCTGGCCTTGCTCATGCATCTGCAGTCAGCTACCTGGGCAGTAGGTCTAGGATGGGCTTAGCGGGTTAACTCCAGCAGGCTGACTCACTTTTTTGTGATGATAGAGACAGGGGTGCAAAAGCAAGCAACAGGACAAGTAGAAATACACAAGCAACTTGTCTTCAATGGATATTTTCTTTGGAATAAACTATTTGAAAATGATGCTGATTTCAGGCATTTTCGGCATATCCATAGACTTTGTTTCCTGAGGTGACAGGTTAATTTCCTCCCCATGACTCATCATTCTTGCACTGGTGACTATGCCATAGGAACAAGATAGGCAGGGTTCTAGTATCTGATAATTTATTTTTCTATTATTATCTTAGTGCAATAATAAATTTTAATGATTGTGGAGAAATCATGATATGCAAAAACAGTTCTCGGTTTTCCACCTTGGAACTTCAGACCACAAAAAGAAAGCCTAGTTTGAATCTGAAACTGGCCTCTTTCAAAATGGTTTTCCTTTCTTTCTTATTAGCATATTTTAATTGTACAAAGGGATTTCATTGTGATATTTCCATGTATGCATATAATGTACTTTGATCAGTTTTATCCCCTCTATCACTCTTTCTCAATCCCCTCTCCCCTTTTAACTGCTTTTAGTGGGCTTTATTATGCTATACACACACACACACACACACACACACACACACACATATTCATCCCCTAGCACCCTCTCCTTTCTCCTGCTCCCTCCCATGATTCATTCCTTCTCCCCCAATGGTCTCCCTTTTGCCATCATGTCCTAATGTTGGGTCTGGGGCCCTAAAGGACAGATGAATGAGTCAGTATCCCATCTCCCATGGACAGCACTATGAGCCCTGCATCCTAAGGAGGAGATACAAGGCCTTATAAATCTGTCACGGGGGCTGATAGATAGGATGTTCTCAAGGTTGTTTCCCCCCATAAGGGGCAAACAGACCAGCTCATCAAAGAGAGCCCACGTGCCCAAATCTACAACCAGTGGAAAGAACCCACATAACCCTTACCCTAACCCAGGGTTAAAGCGTCCATAAAAAGCCCCAGCTTTCACCTCAGCAGGGAGCCACTGGTTTCTGGGCTCCGCTGCACTGCTGTAGCTGCAGCCTTTTCTTTTTCTGATAAATCTACCCGTGTGTGCACTATCCGTGCCTCATGAACTTATTCCTAAGTCCAGCAAAGACAAGAACCCCTGGAGCAGCCCCCCCCCCCCCCCCCCCCCCCGTACACCACAACACTATTTTTTTAGGTATAGCTTCCACATATGAGCGAAAACATGCAATGCATGTCTTTATGATCTTCTCTTTAATTGTATTGACTTTAGCTGTTCAGTGAGTGAATGTTTCCTGTTTGCTGTTTTGTCCAAATTTAAAAATGTTTTGAATAATTTATAGCAAATATGTCTTATGTATGTTACTTTTGCAAATAAAATAAAAATTTCTCTTAGTATAAGAACTAAGAATTGATACCCGAAAATTGTCAGAAAGGTAGGCAGGAAGTAAATGGTGTAAGTTAAGTTTAATTAAATATTAATTATTAATAATTTAATCACTTATTAGATTATTTAAATATTATTTATTATAACTGTTCAATTGCTTATTTAATTGTTATTTAATTAAGTAAGAATTATTAAGGTATCATCTTTGTTTTGAGTAGGGAGGAATTCTGAAAAGATTTGTTTCTTTCCTGATTTTCTGATACCAACATGGGAAAATGTTAGGTCTGAAGTGTGGTTAACTGTGGTGTGTAGGGTTTTGGTTTTAGGGGTTTGGCTTGTTTGTTTAGATGGGTTTCTTTTTCTTTTCTTTTGGAAGAGTTGTTGACATTAACTTGATGAGGTTTTACAATTAATACCAGCAAGATGTCTCTTTGAAGTAACATGATAGTGATTGCTCAGTGCTATTGCACCATGTCACTCATGGAAAGAGAATCAAGATCACGCTGCATCCCACGGAGGGCAAATGAGAAGAGGCCAGCAGCCCTGTTACAGGCAAAGAGTCAGGCAAGCCCTGAGGAGGACAGCCCCTTGTCAGCAGAGCTTGTGGCTCTTATTCCTGCTTTTGTCTCCCAACAGCCATGTAATCCACATCACTGCATTTTACTACATTTCAATGATGCAAATTGAGCTGACACAAGCCTCTTGGCTTTAGCAGTCTACAACATTATCCCTTCTCTTCACCTCTTAACAAAATCAGCTCTAGAGCATTTGAAACCTAGAGAACACCTGGAGATCTAACCTTTGTTGTCGACCCAGACCTCTGGAAGATGAGTTGCGACAGCCATAAAATGTCTCCATGTGGCTTTGTGAGCAATGGGTGAAAAAGGCAGATCCAGATCCAAAAAAAGAAACTTATAGACTCCCGTGGGGCCTGCAGCTGATAGAGTACCTTGTGTCTGCCTGTGAGTCACCACTTTGGGAGTTCTCAAACTCCCAAAAGAAGTTGAGGATCTTTTTTTTCAGATATGGTGGCAATTAAGTCAGGAGACTGGCTGGTGTTGCAGAGTGGAAATGAGCTAGTGTCTACCTATCACCAGCTACTCTTTTTTTCCAACTGAGTTTTCCTCTCCCTGGGTGGACTATCTGGGTATCCTTTGAAAAAAGGGTCCACTTGGCTAAGAGGGTAGGCAATATCCCATGCTAACACTGACAGTCTCTGCTCTTTTCTCCACTGCCCAGGTGAGTGACTGAGGAAAATAAGCATTTCCATACTCAAGTAAGCCAATATCCCCAGAGCCTAAGAAGAGATGGCCACAGAGTCCAGAAAGGCACTAGCAACACTTCCAGGTTTACAAATGAACTACATTTCTATTTAGCTTCCTAGATTATCTTAGTGAGGAGTGATGTGACCATCTCAGGAACATTGAAGGTACAGTTGGGTGTACTTTCAAAATCCTACTCTGGTCCTTGACTTAGACACTAGAAAGGGGTTAAGGATTTGAAAACTATTGGAGGGGTGAAAAAAGGACAATCAATCTGAACTGGGAGTATCCAGATTAAAGGACAATGAAAATTTCAAAAGTGTCTGACCAATACTCCTCTCTCCTTTTGTTTCTTTAGACTAGTCATCTTGTGCTGGTCAATTTGCTCTCCAAACCATCCTGCATCTTTTTATATTTAAGCATCTACTGAGTTTCTGTGGTGTTCAGCATGATAGTCTTTAAGCAGCTGATGCAGGACTCTTAGAATGTATATATTCTTGGTAATTATTACATAGAAAATAAATAGAACTAACTTTTATCCTCCATGACAAGTTGGTAGGAAAGTTAGGAATTTTTAAGGGGGGCTGTTCTGTAAGGAGGAAGACTAAATTTCCCAGCCTTCTTTGCTATTAAGTGGAGAGCATATGTCTAAGTTCAGACCAATAGAATGTGATAAGAGGTGATGTAATCCAGTTTCTTCCCCATTTCCAAAGCCCAAAGAAGACCCTCAAGAACTGTTGAAATGATCATTTATAGGCTGACTCCTTAAATCTTCATTGATGCAGCTTTCCAACTTATGAGAGGATGAGGGTTGTCAATGATAGAGTTAGTGAGGATAGGAAAACAGATTATATGATAGACAGAGATGAACCTGTTCATCATTTCATCCTTGGGGTTGGACTGATGTTGCTGCATTACCTTATCCTTTAACGTTGAGGGCATTGTTGGATTAGCAACCTAACAACTTCCAAGCCACACTGTGTTCGGTTTCTACTATGTTCTTTTAAGGAAACCAGAGAGGACTTACCTTCTAAACGGAAGGGTGTTTGTGATGGTCTTTAGTACTTTAAGGCAGGTATCAAAACTTCCCTGTCATTGTATTTATCAAATTCCACCAAGTCTCACCTGAATGTGACACCTTCCAGTAAGCCTTTTCTGACTGACCCAGACAGTTATACCATAGTTCCTTCTTTTGAACCTTGCCCCCTTCTAAATCTTGTGTGTTTCTCCCCTGCAGTTTTTCAAACTCCATCTTGAATTACAATTGTTCCTGTACATGTCTTATCTCTATTAGACTAAAACTTTCTTGAGAGCAGGTCTTGTTTTACACATTTCTATTTGTTCTGCTGTTTCAAAGAGTATGTATCTTCATGGGGTTTGCTATGAAGAAGAAGAGATACAGACAGCTATGGTGGGTAGTGTGGATACACAGTAGAAGCAATGCTGGGTTCAGTACATTGCATCTTTTCCCTAAGTATACTGAGACTGTTTCTCAGCCTTCTTTGCAATTAAATGGGACCATCTGAATAAGGTCAGACCAACAGAGTGTGATAGAAAACAATGAAAACCATTTTCTTCCCTGTCCTTAAAAACAGCTCACAAAGTCCTTTAGCTTTCTCTTCCTTGCTAAGAATATACCAATTCTTGGAGGTCTTATGTGTCAGTCCATCTCTGTTGCATAATAAACTACCCTAAAACTTAATGGCTTAAAACAAAAACAGCTATTTTATTTGTTCATAATTCTATAGATCAGCATTTGGAGAAGCGCTCAGCCAGGAGGGTCTTCTGTAGACTGTGTTTGGAATCATTCATGTGCCTATACTCAGCTGGGGTTTCCTGAAGGTCAACAGGGCCTCAGCTGCAGGGGTTCATTTTTGTTCCATGTCATCCCATCCTCCAGCATGCTGCCAAGGACTTCTTCATATAGTAGAGAAGATTCCAGCAGGGAGAATCAATGTGGAGGAGACTAGAAAAGATGGAGGGAGACAGGGAGTTCACAAGGAGACACAATTCACTGAAGGGTTATTAATGTAGCAATATAAGGTTAAAGCTATGTTCCTGATTATAAAGCAAAAAAGATGGAACTAGTTCCAATCCCTGAGAGATCATTTGACAGGGAGAATCCTGATCTTAAGCAGTCTGATGTGAGTGAAAAATAATATGTTACTGTGTTGATGTAATGAATATTTCAAGTTTTGTTTGTTATCAGAGTATAGTCTATAGTGTTATCCAAAGAAATACAGGGAGAAGGACCCTTCTCTCAAGTATGGGAAATATGTCTATTATTGCTAAATGTAGAAGAAAATATTAATAAAATTAATAATGGCTTTGCTGGGACCCTTAAAACTTCCTTAGTTAATAATACTTATATTAGTATAGAATTTTAACATTTATATGGTTGGTTCACATGTACTAACTCATTTAATTCAAGTACCAGAAATAGACGATGAAATAGATGATCTTTAGAAATAAACAGAATTCAGACTGAGTGTTAAGTGATGTAGGAAGACCTCACAAGTAGAGTTGCCTGGGCTGACAATGAAGTCTGGATATCATATCCTTTACCTCAGCATCCTCCCCACACTTCATTGGATGATTGACTGTGCGTGAAGTAGGCCAGGCATCAAGAGAGATTGACATTGACCTATGCACTAGCATTCCTTGGAGAAGAAACAGGAACTTGGTAAAGGCCCATTTGGAATAAGAAAAACAGGAAATCTGTCTGTGACAGCACAGACCCCCAAAGACTTGGGATGTATTGAATGTCTGTCTGTCTGCCTTCAAGGCTGGCAGTGTTCAAGCCTAAAAGTTGTCTGGGGTGAAGATGCCGAGCTTCACTGAAGAGAGCTGTCAAGCCACATTAGCTTGGGAAGGTGTGTCAGGCATGAAGAGCCCATGGAGAGAAAGAAGACTTATGCGAAATCATATCACAATCCTATAAAACCCAATGGAAGATGCTGTAAGTAGATGTGGAGACTTCTCCCCAACCGGAAAAGCCAGGACCTGACCAGGACCCAGGAGAGTACCTGCAGCTGTAGAGATGAAATGAGTGGGACAGGCTAGAATTTCACCATGTGACCATGATATCTGCTTGTGGAGAAGATTTAGAAGCAGGTTCTTGGCAGAGTTAGAGTCTGAGTGGAGAACAGGGGTTGGCAAATTATGGCCCATGTACTAAATCTAGTAACTGCCTGGTTTTGTTTTAACTTTTTTATTGAGGTAAAATTCACATAACATAAAGTGAATCATTTAAAAGTGGGCAATCCAGTGACATTTAATCTAGTCACAATGTCATGTAACCACTACCTGTATTTAGTTCCAAACATTTTTATCACTCCAAAAAATTCCCTGTCCATTAAGCTGTTACTCTCATTCCCCCTCCTACAACCCCTGGCAATCATCAATCTGCTTTCCATCTCTATGGATTTACCTGTTCTGGACATTTTACATAAATAGAAATATACAATACACATCTGGCTTTTATATCTGGCTTCTATCAACTCAGTAATGATTTTTAGGTTCATCCACTTTGTAGCATGGATCAACACTTCATTTCTCTTTATGGCTGAATAATATTCCATTGTGTGGATAGACCACAATTTGTTTATTCATTCTTCCATTAATAGATGCTTTTGGTTATTGTGAATAGTGCTACTATGAATATTTATATACAAGAATTTGGTTGAGTACCTATTTTCAATTCTTTTCCATATATATATCTGGGAATGAAATAACTGCCTATTTTTGAAAATATATTTTTATTGGAGCATAGCCATGCCCATTTATTTTCATATTGTCTATGACTTTTTTCATCCTAAAATAGTAGAACTGAGTGTTGCAACAGAGACCATATGGGCACACAGACAAAAATATTTACTATCAGGTACTTTATAGAAAAAGTAATGGAGGGGGTCAATATGATCAAAGTACATTATATGCATGTATGGAAGTATCATAAAGAAACCTCTTACTATGTATGCTGATAAAAAATTAAAAATAAAAATGGAAAAGATTGTTGAGACTTGGGGTAGAAGAAGACCCATCCTCATCTTCCAGACCTTCATAGGATGCATAGCATAGTTACTTTTCTCCTCATCCTTGAAGTAGAGGCAAGGAATTGGGTTTCCTTTACTCTATGATGGTCAAGACCTGATATGGCTGATTTTGAGTTGGAATGGGAAGTACATGTTGGTGATAGTTCCCTCCATTCTTGCTTCCTCCCCTCTTGTTCTCCACTTTCTTTCTCTCCCTTTGAAACTTTCAGATCTTCTCTGTAAACAAAGGAAAGGATCAAGTGAGTGAGGGAGTTAGCACTCCACTCATTGCTGGGTGCAGAGGTGGCAGCAAGACCTGCTTTGCTTGGAAGTCAGGAAAGGGTCTGCACCGCTGGGACCCATAGCAGATGGAAAGATGAAGCTGTCCTGTGTGACTTCTATCCACACCAATGGAACGTTCAAATAAATAACCTGGGACCTAATCAAAAAGTAGGTTCTCGTTCAGTGGGTCCAGGGTGGAAGCTGGAAACTTCCCAATTCTCAAGAGAGGCCAATACTGCTAGAGCAAGCAGTACTGTTTGAATGGTGAGGTGAGCACTGGTTCCCAAACAGAGCTGCTCTTGAAATCTCCTTGAAAGTTGTTAAAAAAAACAAAACAAAACCCTGATGCCTGTGTCCTATCCCAGAGATCCTGATAAACCTGGTCTGGGGTGCAGCCTGGCATCCAGATGTGAAGTTCCGTGGGCGATTCTAATACATTACCAAGTTTGAGAGGCAGTACTCTAGAGTTGAGGAGTTCAGAGCGCTGGAGTTGGATCAGCAATGGCGATTTTCAAAAGATGTTATTAGTAAATATAAATAAGGCTAATATTAATTCAAAATTCAAGTTGGCTATCTACCTAGCAAGTGATTTCTAGAAAGTGTTCTACATTGTGTAACTAATTTGGGCTAGGGGAATCTATGTAATTCAAAGCTGGATGCATTTTACCAATAAGTGATTTGATTTCATTACCCCTTTTTACTTGGGAATTGTGCCTGGCCAAGCTGTGTGACCAGCTTCCTGCCTCTCATTGTATCAATAAATACGTCAGCATCAGGCCACTGGGACCTCATCTATACTGAGAGCAAAATGTACACACAATCCAACAGTTAATGTTTTAGACTTGTCTCTTCCCATTTCCAAATTACATGCTTATTGTATTCAGACAAATCAACATGCGGCCAAGTCTGCAGATGTTTGAAAACTTCCAGATGATTCCTTAAGTTTTTGTTCTTCATCCTAATGTAAAGATGCCTACGTTCATGGTCTTTATTGTATACTTTAAAACTGTTCCAATAAACTCAAATGTTCCAGTCCTAGCCTCTATATCTTCAGATTGGGATAGAAGGCACGCAAATGTTTTTTAATGAGACTAAAATGTGGGTTTATGTGCTACTACCACCCCCCTCTGGACTCTCAGTGCCTAGGTCTGTGTGGGCTGCATTCAGAGCCTTGCATTCCATCTCTTCAGAGTTTAAAGCTATTTGCACAGTAAGGTGCTCCTCTCTTGCCACCAGACAACCCCACCATCAGTACTATTTGTATTTTCTTCACTGTGGCCTATTTTCTCTGGGTAATTATTCCTCTTCGCAGCTTATATCACATAAAAAATGGCTGCATCAAGAGAGCTCAACCATTTCTATCTGTGCAGCCCAAAGTGGTTATTCCAGTTAGTATTCAGTAGTTTCTAGGGGAGGTTCTCAAAGTGGGTCCTTGGACCAGCAGCACCAGCAGCACTGAGAAGCTTGGGACAATTAGTCCTTTCTCATTCATGGCGGGCTCATAATGTCTGCAGGCTGACAGGAGGAGCTCTGCTTCAGATGGCGAGGTGGGTCCAGGTGTTCTCCATACACATCATTATGGGTCTCAGGCCGAAGGTGCAGGAACTGGCTGGGCGTGCCATTCTCTTGGCTGAAGTCAGAAACTCCCAGAGGGCTGACCTTCCTAAGGCTTAGCCTCAGAACCGAGAACCAGGCACTGTCAGCCCACTGGTGTAAGCGGGTTGCGTGGGTGAGACCAATGAAGTATAGAAATACACTCCCACAGAGATGGTAGAGTTGGAGGGAGAGAAGGGAAGCGAATATTTTCCAAACAAAAATCCAATATACTCCACCAGGACAATGAGTAAATGCACCCAGTACAGACCTTGCTAGCTATTGAATGCAATTAAATTCTATTAGGCCAATAATGGTAATCAAATGAGAACTGCAGCTATTTCAGAAGAGCGCCAGTCAGCCTACAGACAATTTTTGTCATTCTCATATTCATGCGATAAACCCTGGAAAAAGAATTTCCGTTCATACTTCCTTTCTGGTTCCACTTCTAAAGAACATATGCAGTATAATTTCAAAAAAAAAAAAAAAGTCAAGGGAAATATCTGTTGCAGCACTTTCCCCACAGTTGTTTCCGTTTTGAAAAGCTGACCAAATATTTTTCTCTCTTCATGTGTTTTTTAAAGAAAACTCTCTTAAATTTCCATCATTGATTCTCTAACCACATTCAACTGGCAGTAGCCAAAAAGAAAAGTACCTTCCCTGAAGGTACAGCACAGTCTGCCCCTACTAAGAATTAACCATGTATCCATCACAGAATCAGTGACAATACCATCCTACCCTAGCAGACTGACAAAACAAGTTGAAGTACCCCCAGTGTCAGGCATATGCAAGCCTTCATTTTCTTAGCTTTTCCTGAACTCCGTGACTGGAGCATTGGGCCAAAGAAGTGTTTGTTGAACTGAAGACACATGGATTCTGCTCAAGATGCGAGGTAACTGGCAAATTCTAAGCTTTGTGTCCTTTTGAAAGAGGGTCAAAAGGAAACTCATGTTATAAAGATTATTGTCCACCCACTTGCCAGGCACTTTTGGGCATGTAAGAGTTAAGCTGAAACACTGTATTGGAGACAATGCAGCCTCCCAAGCACTGCTTGTGGAGTAGGGTTAGCTGAAGAATTTCTAATAGGCTGAGAGATTCTGATACCTGTAGAGAGAAGCACCTTTGCAGGCTGTGCAGATGATGCTGATTTATTTGGAGAAAAGTTCGGGCAGGATAGGAAAAAACAAAAAGCCCAACTCTATAAAGAGCAAAGTGGGACTTTTTAAAAAAGTTGCTTTGGGTTCTAGCCTTGACCCTATTTTTTTCAGGCAGAGAGGCTGGGATTTGAACTTAAGGCTTCACACTTACAAAGCAGGACTCTACTGCTTGAGCCACGCCTCCAGTCCATTTTCATTCTGGTTATTTTGTAGATGGGGTTTCATGAATTATTTGCCTGGGCTGGCTTTGAACCATGATCCTCCTGATCTCAGCCTCCCAAGTAGCTAGGATTACAGGTGTGAACCACCAGCACCCAGTCTTGGCCCTTTTCTGAATGCTGCTAGACATTGGGCAAGTTATGTAAACCCTTTCAGCCTCAGGTTCCATACAACTCTCAAAGTTGTATGTGAGACAGCCCACTGAAATGCAGAATATTCTTATTGGGAACAATATTGAAATCCAGGGGAATTGTGATATTTTTAAACCGCACCCCTGGGGTTGTATAGGGCACAATAGATATAAATAGGTAGTGGTTTGCCTCATGTCCCATGTCCTGACCATGGTGGCATTTAAAAGTCACACTAAAGCTGGGCACCAGTGGCTCATGCCTGTAATCCTAGCTACTCAAGAAGCAGAGATCAGGAGGATCACAGTTTGAGGCCAGGCCAGGCAAATAGTTCAAAAAAACCCACTACAATAAGGGCTGGTGGAGTGACTCAAGTGGTCACTCAGGGCCTAGTAAGTGTGAGGCCCTGAGTTCAAACCACACTACTGCCAATAAATAAACAAATAAATTTAAGTCACATTGACTGAACAGATTTTCTAAATGGTGTAAAAATACCAAGAGTGACCATCATATTCACTGAGTGAGTTCTTGATTGAAGTTGGTATAAAAAATATTCTGTGACAAGGGAGATATGAGGATAGGTAAGACACCTAAAAACTTAATTACATTTGTTGCCCTTAACGCAGAGAAACTAAAGCAGATACCTTAAAAGCAACTGAGGCCAATAGGAGAAGTGGACCAGGAACTAGAGAAAAGGTTAGATCAAGAAGAACTAACCTAGAAGGTAACACACACACACAGGAAATTAATGTGAGTCAACTCCCTGTATAGCTATCCTTCTCTCAACCAGCAAAAACACTTCTTCCTTCCTATTATTGCTTATACGCTCTCTTCAACAAAATTAGAGATAAGGGCAAAATAGTTTCTGCCAGGTATTGAGGGGGTGGAGGGGAGAGGGAGGGGGTGGAGTGGGTGGTAAAGGAGGGGGGTGGGGGCAGGGGGGAGAAATGACCCAAGCATTGTATGCACATATGAATAAAAAAAAATCTAAAAAAAAATTGTGTGTCACAGCTAAAAGTAGTTTTTTTTTATAAACTCTTCAGACACTAATAGAACAATCATCTCAATCACTAAAGTGATAGAAGCAGTGGAATTGACATTTTCTTATGACTTTTCAAGTTTTCTTATAACTTTAAAGATATTGTTGCCTTTCAGGGTTTCATTTCAGAAATAAGAAAGATCTCTTCCCTTTATTCCCTCTTGTTTGCCTCTAACACATGCCTGATTCAGAGGGGAGTGCCCATTGCAGAAGGCTTGCTGGCCCTTAGCTCATTCCACACTTGCTGTGAGCCAGACACTAGGAGGTGAATGAGGCACTTTGTGGAGGAGAGGTAGAATTAAGTTGAAGCACTAGAGCAAAACAGCAATGAGTTGTCCCAACTTTTCTTCCATTGCTCAATCTTGGGGGTAGACTTGCACTGAGTCATACCCTGGTGGAATTCTCTTCCTTTGCCTGTTTACAGGCTGTGATTGGCTGCTAACCAACAGCATATGGCTGTTGAAGTGATGGCTATCATTACTGTGATTACGTTATGTAAGACTCTGCCTTAGTGGACTGGAGAGAGATGCTCTCCTGCTGGCCCTGAAGAAGCAAATGGCCATGTTGCCATCCATCTTATGGGAAGAGCTACATGGCAGGGAACTGATAATTGCCTCTGAGACCTTAGGGCAGCCTCCAACCAATAGCCAGGCAGATGCTGGGGACCTTAGTCCTATAAGCATAAAGAAATGACGTCCACCAGTTCACCAACAGGCCATGGGCGCTTGGAGGCAGAGCCTCACCAGCCAAACCTCTCATAAGATCGTACCAACCTGACTGACGCCATCATTACAGCAGCAGCATTGTAGTCTTACAAGACCTTGAGCAGAGGATTGGTGTCCGGTGTGCCCAGATGCCTGCCCTAAAGAAACTGAGATAATCAGTGTAGGTTGTTTTCAGCTACCGAATTTGTGTATGTTGCTAAACAGCAATATAAAACTAATACACCACTGTATCAAATTCTCATGTTATAACTAAACGTCAGCTTCATTCCCTAATGGTAGAATCTGGGGTATGTCTTATGCAGAGAGAGAAGCCTGCTTTGGGCTTTTTAAATAGGGAAAAGCTGGATTTTTACACCCCACAACAGTTTTCTAAATGACACGCGCACTGCTCAGAGGTCTCCTGGGCAGAGTGAGAAATCTCTTAGAGGTGCCCTCCCCAGTCCGTGGCCAGAGGCCCACCCATTCTCCTGGTTACATGAATCCATACAGAGTCTTGCATGATTGTCTGACTCAATCAATTACTGCACTGAAGTCCCCTCCTGCACACCCCTCATCTGTCACAGTGCTCCAGGGGTTCACATTCTCAAAATACTCTCCTTTCCCAGGTAGTAGAGTGACTGCAGGGATGAATTCTAAAGAATGGTAACCCTGCGAGTCTTGTGGCATTTGAATTATTCTTCTACAGATTCTAGTGTCCTTGGTTTGGGATTGATAGCGTACAGAAAATAGAAATATTTCATGCGGTTTTTAAAAATGTCCTTTAGAATAAATTGCACATCAACACATACACATTTACAGTAGCTGTGACAGAAAACAATTAGTGTTTCATTTTGGTTTGGTTTTTCAAGACAGGGTCTCACTATGTAGCCCAGGCAGGCCTCGGACCCTCCCTCCTACTGCCTCAGCTTCCTGAGTGTACCACCATGTCCAGCTTGAAATCGGTTGCTTCTTTCCTAAACTTAAATCGTGCTTTTGGATCATGGGTAGCAACTTTGATTTCAAGGCTCATGAGTTGTTCTTAGTCAAACTTTCATCCTTGTTTAAAAATTCTAAAACAATAGAAAAATCAATCATTCTGACTACATTGAGAACTGATTCCATTTTTAAATATCATGAAATACCCTGTTTTTATCCATCATATTATCACTTATCCCGGACCCCTTAAATAATTGGCCTCAGAGTGTTATCAAACCACATGAACGTCTTCTATGAAAAGTCAAGTCAGGCCATAATTGCAAATAATTCATTCCACTTCATGTATTTCTCTTACTGTGGTGTGTGACTGGGGAGGGATGTTTTCAACTTTGAGGTTCAACAAACACATTTCCAACATCTTTCCAGTGCCAAGTCCCATGGGAAATGCTTCATAAATTTTAGTGTTCTTCATCTCCAGGCTCTTAGACTCTGAACTTAAATGATCATAATTAATCAATGTTAAATCTGTTATTCGTTTTGATATTTAAGTCTTTTCAGAGATTGTCCATATACAAAGAGAAATACACAAGCCACTAATGCAAATCCATATTAGAAGAAAGTGACTGGTGCTTTGAGTTTAAACTTCAGTCTGGTCTTAGTAAAGTGAGCACCCACCCACTGTGGCAAAGATGGCCCATTTACTACAAAAGTTGGATCATGGCCAATGAAGCACAGTCTTCATGGCTTCGTGACTCAAAGTGTGGTCTGTGAAACAGTAATACGAGCAACACCGAGCACTTGTTAGAAATTCACAATCTCAGGCTCCATCTAAGACCTGCTGAGTGAGGATCGGCACTTGCACTAAATTCTTTCCTATACACGATAACGCTGGAGACGAACATTGGAGAACTTGTACCCCATGGCATACATAGGTTCAAGTGGACTGGGTGTCTAGCTTTCATGGCTGAGGGCCTCCTCTTTTTCTCAGCCTGTGTAAACATGATCTTTAAATGCTGGGATTATGTTCATTACGAGCATGGTTAGATAGCATGAGCTATATCTTTGGGTGGCTTCTCCCATTCCAGTTATGATCTTCACACATCACCCAAGGATATTGGTGCTAACAAGAAGGAGCAGCCAGAATGAGATGGATGTGGAGCCAAGGCTGCAAGCAGCAAAGGCTTCCACATCAACATAAACAGCAAGATCAGGTGCAAAGAACAAAGAAAGCCATTGCAAGCCAGGCACTGGTGGCTGACTCCTGTAATCTTAGCTACCTGGGAGGCAGAGACCAGGAGGATCACAGTTTGAAGCCAGGCTGGGCGAATAGCTCACAAGACCCTTTCTTGAACACAGCCAACATAAAAAGAATTGACAGATTGGTTCAAGTGGTAGAATGCTTGCCTAGCAAGCATGAGGCCCTGAATTCAAACTCTAGTATTGCCAAAAAAGAAAAGAAAGAAAGGAAGCCATTGCTGTTCAATTTCAAATGCCTTCTGCTTATGAGAAGATGCTCTCCAGGTATTGATAACACATCACATTCCAAATTCTGCCATTTATGATTTAGGTGTCATGGAAAATTAGGAGCAATGCCATGATTTATATAAGATGTTAACATTAGGGGAGGCTGGGTAAAGGGTATATGGGAATTCTTTCTACTCTCTTGGCAACTTTGTAAATTGAAAATTATTCCAAAATAAAAAGCTTATTAAAAAAAGCAAATTTTGCCTTATAATTATGGAAAATGAGAAAAAAATTTTGAATATTATTTTAAAAGCTAAATATATTAAAAGGTGAAAATGGAGCAATGGAAATGAGCATGCCTTACACATTTGCTGCATTTTTTCAATCTGTTATAACAACATATACCTATTTGCTTAGCAAAGCTGATGGGACACTAGAGTAACAAAAGACCCCCTCATAAAAAAGAAGAAATAAAGGGAGGGAGAAGGAAGGAGGGAGGGAGGAGGGAAGAAAAATCATAACTGCAGTGCCATAAATTTGATAAATATATGTTGGGAATATGAAATTAAGACAGAATCTCCCTTGGGCAGTTTGATTCACCTCTCCCTCCAAATAGCTACAAAACAAATTTCATGAAAGAAAGGCAGTGAAAAAGTATATACTTAAAGGGAGCCATATCCATCATCCTATATATGAAATACTTGAATTTTCTTTTATTGGATTCTGACTAGCAAACAATGGAATCCATTCTCTGACTAGTTTAAGCAGGAAAAGGATTTACTGAAAGATTCTCAGTACCTCCAGATCACTGGGAGGGCTGGAGAAACAAATCCAAGACATAGCTTCCAGGAAAAATGCCAAAGTCATGCTGCCAATTAGGCTGATTTGGAGGGAGATGCCACCACTGCTTTACTGCTGCCACCACCAAGTCCTGGTGCCAGGACCTCAGCTTGATTGCAAGCGATAGAGATTCTAGCCCCCGGCTCTTCTGCATCAGTAACTCAAGCTTGTAGCCAGCTGGACTGCTGCCCTGCCAGAGAGATGGAAGTTCACTAAGCAGTCTGTTTCCTTCCTAGCTCCACACTGAATGTTGGAACTGGATGGCTTTTATATTCTAAGTGGCAGATCCTTGGTATCTCCAAGAGAGCTGTGGATTGGAAGTCTGATGCTCCATCTAAGAGGTAAAGTTTAGGGGGGCAAACTTACCTCAATTTTCCCAGGACTTTCTGGCCTTAACAAGTAAAGCCCCATACCCCAGGAACCTCCAGTCCCAGGCAAACAGATAGGACTGGTCACTCTACTGAGGATTCATAACCTATAAATTTCCCCAGGTATAGAAAACCTCTTAAAAAGATGATGGGTAGGTATGGGGATGTGGCATAAGTGGTAGATCATCTGCCTAGCAAGCACAAGGCCCTGGGTTCAAACCCCAGTACCACCAAAAAACAAAAACAAGGTGATGAGTAGTGACAACTATGATGCACATCCCCTACAATAATCAATACACATCAGCAAAACTATAACTTTGAGGCAATTACACCAGTGGTCAAATTGGTTACTTGGCCAAGTGACCCATAGTTATGACGAATTTGATCTCCTTTTCTATTCTGTCCATCCTTCCCCAGCTCATGTCATAGTTTATTTCTGTTCACACAGAATTATTTGTATAAAGTCCAATAATTTTCCCGGTCAATTTGCCTTTTTTTTTATAGGATATATTTGTACCCGACAATTGTTAACTTGGATTCAATGTGGCCATTATATTTGAAACGTTCTACCCCTTCCACCTCCCCCACACACCGAGCTAGTTTTGAGCTTGTTGGCAGCAGTGCTCCCTTTACTGTTCTGATTTGCCTTTCCATCCCTTCCCATCTAAATGAGACAAAAGAAAATGGTCTCTCCAACACTCATTCCATTTGCTGTCCAGCAAACGTAACATAGAGCAAGAAAAGCTGAAAAGTTTTTCAGATTCCTTTGCAGCTAGGGTTTTACATGGGACCTAGGATTCTGCCAAAAAGATCAATTGCCCAAGATTTGAAAGGTAGCAAAAAGTAGCATGATTTGCTTGACCTATGCAGGAAACTAAGATTGCTCACCAGAAACATTTGGTTCTTCTTGGCCAACTTCCAGGAGGTTATTCCATTTGATGCTTAGCAACTTGGGTGTTGATAAACAGTCTATGATGGATGGATAGGAGTTTCTATCAGACTACTGGACTGGTGGTGTCTGTCTCCTTGTATTGCATCTGGTTATGTAGCTACAGCATCTCCAGTTCTGTAGATTCTGTAAGCTACCTTATAACTGTGTATTAGTCTGTTTTCTGTTGCTAATAACACAAGAACACTGACTGGGTAAGTTTTAATACAAAGAGGCATGTTTTGGTTCACAGTTACAGAAGTCCAAGGTTGAGGCTCCAAGTTGATGGCCTTCTTGCTGGCAGAATCCTGAGGAGGTGCAGGGCATCACATGGCAAGACAGGAAGTATGTGGGTATGTATATGTCTCTTCTAGTCTCTTTCTTCTTATGAAGCCACCAACATTTGATCAGGGCTGCTCTACCCTAATGATCTTATCAAGTCCTAGTGAACTCTCAAAGACCCCACCTCTAAACATCATCTGCTGATTAAGTTTCTGCCCTCTTAATACCTTACAAAGGGGAGTAAATTTCAACACATAAACCCTTGGGGGACACACTCAAATCATATCCAAACTACAGCACCCCATTGTGTTGGAACTGACTCATATGAGCTTATAGAACCAATTATGTACATCTTTTTCCAGTTCTTCTTCAAGGACATAATATTGGCAGCTTGAAATCTTCCATGGGGGAATATTTATAGCATGGGCATTGGAAAGTGCTATAAATCAGGACTTTTGAGAGCTGATTGGTAAAGATTCATTTACAAGCTCCAGCCTGTTATCTGTCTGCATCATCCCCTTGATTGTTCTGCTCCAACTACACCACTTCCTTCTTGTTTCTTGAAAACTCAGGGGATGCAAGGGCTCCACACCAGTGCACTGGCTGTCCCCTCTGCCAAATATTCACATGACTTGCTCCTTCAGTCCTTCAGGTCTTTCTTTAATATACCTTCACACAGATGCTATCTCTGGCCACTTTTCCTAAAATTACAACCCACTTCCTAACACTCTTACTAATCTATTCTTGACTTCAAAGTTCTCCTTTCTTATTACCATGTAGTACACTCTGTATTTGTGCCTCATTTTTCTAGTTTATTGCTTCTTCCCCACCTAAAATGTAAAGTCCTCAAGAGTAGTACTGTATTTTTTTCTGGTTTGTTTATGGTTTTATCCATGCACTCAGAACACTTCAGACATGTAGTAAATGCACAATAAATAGTTGTTGAGTGTATGCCTAAAGTTTTCATGTTGCCCTAGATTAAGCCAAAGATATAAAACTATCCTAATAAAATGACTATTATGGAGGTGATACTAGTATTTGAATTCAGAACCTTGCACTTGCTAGGCAAGTACTCTAGCTCTTGAGACACACTTCCAGTCAATAATGTTATTTTTAATAGAAGAGCTAAATTTGATGTAAAAACTAAACAAAAACATATATAAAGCTTCTCTTAAAATAAAATAATAAGAGAGGACTAGCCCTAAGACATGTTAAAACACATTATGAAGCCACAACATTTTAAACAGTGTGGAGTAAATAAGTATAAGATTAATGAGTCCGAATAGAAAGTCCAAACCCAGATATGTCATGAATTTCAGTATCTAATACAAATGGCATTTCAAATCAATGAAGAAAAGAGGGATTAGTAAACAGATTGGACAAAGAAGACAGGCTTAAAGTCAAGGAAAATAAAAATACAAAAGTTTTCAAAGGTAATCCATCATACAAAGATAAATATCAGATTAACAAATGAAATATATACATTTTTATGTTTATGCTATCTATTTAAAACCATGAAAGTACTAGAAGAAACCATGGGGTAATTTTTGATGTCTCAGAATGTCAAAGACTTTTCAAAGTATGAAATAAAGTTCCAATTGTTTTGTTAAGTCTATCCGAATTCAGAATTGTTATGTGCTTCTTACTAATTTAATCATTTGTCATTATGTATACACCCTCTTTTCCTGATAATACGTTTTGCTATGTCATTCACTTTTTCAGATACTAATATGCCTCAGATTCCTTTGAGTTGCTATTTGCCTTGAATACTATTCTCCATTCTTTTCTATATTCTTAGGATTTAGATGGGTCTCTTGCCTTTATCACCTGTTGTTATTCTATTCTTTCAATTCATGCTTACTGTTTGTTTTTCCCTTTTTGCTATTTTTTGTATCAATTGATTGGTGAGTAGTTTGGGGTTTTTTAGGTTATGTGATATTTTTAAGCTTTCTTTTTCCTAATACTGGCTTAGGGAGTTAAAATCTTAAAATTTTACTAGAGATATTTATAAACTGTCAATTTAATCAATATGCTAACTCTTTCCCAAACAGTTCGATAACCTTAGAACACTTGAATTCTACTTCTCATCTGACACTTTTCTGAAATATTTAAGACATATTGATTATTAAAAATGTTGCCCATTTCTACTTCTGTATGCGTTTATAAGTTTATATGATCACGATTTGTTCTTGCATCTCAAATATTTGTTTTCCTTCATCCTAAAATAAATCCTTTAAAAATTCCTATAATTCACCATTTTTATAGAAATATAAATTTGCTGAGAATGCAGTCCTAGATTGAGGGCTGTTTTCTGCCAATATTTAAAAGATATTTCCTATCATTCGGCTTATTCTTTTGAGAATGATAATGTCTTAATGGCTGTACTTTTATAACTGTATGTCTAGGTGTGGATTTCCTTTTATTTATCATTCTTACTATACATTGTGTTTTCTTTATCCTTGATTTCATGATTTTTGTCAGTTCTGGCTAATTTCAGTCATTATTCTTTCAAATATTTCCTCTCCTTCATTTTCTTTGTTCTCTCCTTATAGAACTCCAATTACATGTTCATTACACTTTATTTTCCTTGTCTCTTCAGTCTTATCTTTTGCAGCTCTTTGCTACTCATTGTCTCATTCTGGGCAATTTTTTTTAGGTATTTATTCAATTTCACTAACTCTTTCTTTATCTATGTCTAATCTGCCATCTAAAACATATGTAATTTAATAATTTTAATTATAAAATACAACACATAAAAGTGTATAAAACATAACATTCAGCAAATGAAATTACCATAAGTAAATTTGATCATTAGAATCTAAGTGACGTTAGTTCTGTGGTTGCAGATTAACAAGAGAGACATTGTTATAGTCATCATTATAATCATTTTATCATCGTTGATGTTATTTTCACCCAGAATCCCTTCCCAGGGTGCTGGGTCAGTGCAGGAGTTTCAGGGCCAGCATCCTCATTTTCCTATCCAACTTTCTCTCCTCACCCAGCATTGCCTGATGAAATACTGGCATTACTGTCCAAGACTACTCAAAAACTTCTGTTTGCTTCCTGCCCACATCCCTGGTCTTATCACTCTTGTTATTATTATTATTATTATTATTATTATTATCATCATCATCACCATTTTGCATTTATAATTTTCCTTTCCTTTATTGGAGACTCAGCATTGCATTAAAAATTATGCCGTAATTTATCCAGAATTTGCATATGTTATACCAACAGGACTTTTTAGAGCTTCTGTTATCCTTAGAAAAAAGTTTTTCCATGTTAAAAATGACTTTTAATGAATGAAAAAGTAAAAAAGAGAAATACACATTAAATGCACATTAAGATACCATATCTCATGCACGAATTCAACTCATGTAAAAATAAGTTTGATAACAGACTTGATGAGAGTTCAGGGAAATAAGTACTCCCAGACGTTCCTGGTGGGAGTACGAACTGGTACGAGTTTTATGGAGCACAATCTAGCCATTTTTGTCATAATTATAAATACAAATACCTTTTGACCCAGCAATTCTCTAGAGAATTTATACTATGAACACTAGCACATGCAAAGAATATTCATCACAGCATTACTTGTAATAGCCAAATATTTGAAATAACTTATATGCCTATTAAGAGAGAACTATTTAAATAACTTACAATACAATAGAATAATATGGAGCATTTTTACAAATGAGAAAATTTTAATATACTGGTATGATGCAATATCCAAGACGTATCTTCAATGAAAAACATAAGGTGTAGAAATGTGTGCACATTATCTTCTGTTTTTAAAATATATAGTTACATATTTGTGTGCATAGACGTAACATATTTTTGGAATGGTACAGAAAACATCTGTCAGTGTTGGCTGCCACCAAGTAGAAGATATGGGTACTGGAGAAAGAAGGTGAGAGGGAGACTTACCACTGCAAACTCTTGTACTTTTTGAATTGTAAACTGTGTGAATACATTGTCTATTTTTAAAAGGGGTTGTCAGCTTGTGGCCGGGCCTTACACAGAAGTGTTGAACGGGGTGTGCCCAAGACAAGCTTTGCTTTCTTTTCAGTTTTGCCTAAGGCAGTTCTCACTCTAAGCAGAGAGAGAGAGAGAGAGAGAGAGAGAGAGAGAGAGAGAGAGAAAGGAAATCTGGAAGCCAGGTTGTCTGACACAGACTGGGCAAGCTTTACTGATTTATCAGCCATGTGATCCTGCCTCATGACCTCTTCAGGTAACTAATAATGAATCTACCAGCTCTTTGTTTTATTGCTTTTCACCCAGAAATTTGGGATGTCACAGATGGGTGTGTTTTGACAGGAATTCAATGAGTACTCAAACATACAAAATTCCAGAATCAAAACTTTTAAGGCAACAATCCTCTCTTTCTCTTGCCTAGGCCCTGTGTTTTGTTGCTTGGTGCTACTGACTGACAACTTTGACTGGAAACACTCTGCCAGATAATAGTCGCAGACATCTTGCTGAGTGAACCCCACATCCCAAAAGCCACAGAGCGGAAAGGAAACAGTTGGGCCTTAAGTGGACACAATAAAAAAGCATGCACAAGTTTGAAGTTCGAAACTGAGAAAACAGACTTCACAATTCAAACTGAAATTGTGTTGCAGAAAAAAATGAAGTCCACGACTCAAGTGCATAATTTTGTCCCCAAAAGATGGCACAAATACAAATGCTAATCTTTTTTGTGCTTTGCCTTTTTTTCTGTTTAAGTATGAAATGTTTCTGACATACAGTATTAGAAAGAACATCCATACACTCACAAAAAACTGTCAAATCTTAAACTTTTGCTGTATTTGCTCCTGATAATTGATCTAAAAAATAAATCATTTTGATGCATTTCAAGGCTCCTGTGTCCCACCTCCCTCATCTCATCTGCTTCCCAGCCTTCTGAGAGGTAATCACCTTTCAGAATTGGGCATTTATGGTTCCCATGCACGTCATGCTTTCAGAACATGTGAAGGCATTCATAAACAGTATATAATACTGTTTTGCATGTTTTAAGCATTCTTATACATGTTACTCTGGATCCATCATTCAACACCTTCATTTTTGCATTCAACTTTTTCTATAAAGAACACATGGTTGATTCTGCTTTTCTCCATTACCAAAAATACTGCAATAAAAATTTGGTACTTGCCTCTGAGTGCACATGTAAGACATTTTCCCTAAGCTAAGAGAATTGAAAAGTTGTAGGATATGACTCCCTCTCATGATTCAAGAAAACAAATAGCTCTCAAAGTTTTCTAGAAGCTGTGAGCATCCACCCAGAGTCCCTCACCCTTACCACTTTGAAGCAGCTCAGCCAACCAGTCAGCTCTCAACTGCCATCATGTGCTTTTGCCTGAGACCATTCTCTGGTTGGCAGGAATGGTGTTTCTATGGGGGCAGAAATTGGGACCATCCCAGGGGATCCACCCTCATCCAGTGACTGACTAGTGGGAGCTGGCATATCAATATATCAACTCCTTCATTCTTCAGGTAGAGTAACTCTGAAGTACAAGTTTTATACAGATTTTCAGAGTGGCCAGGACAATTAAGCCACAGTTTGCCATGGTGACAATTTCCTTGATAGCAAACACTGTATTCAGCAATTTTCTGAGGCCTCCCTGCAATGAAATGACTGGCACTCAATTCTTTGTCTACAAGTCTGTTTCTGGATGAAGCCAACTGGACTCCAGCTGGCTTTCACATGTATGTATTTAGATACTGATAACAGTCACAGGCATGGGGAGAAATTTTTTGTCAATTGTAGAGCCTGACCCATAACCATGCCACAAAAAAGAAGCAAGAGTTTGTACACTATTCACAGACAGTACACAATGAACACTTCGCTGTTTGGTTCTTGGAGGTTAGGCAAAAATTCCACGAATAAAGTGTTAATACCTGCTAGCCCAGAAGGCTTTCCTTTGAAAACTACACCTTTAGTTCCTGCCCTGAAGCCCTTCAAGTACAAAAGGAAAATAAGTTGCATACATATTAAAAATCACCTTATTTGGCTGAGTTTGAAAAAAAGTGAGTTTTTTTAAGCTTAATATTTGGCATAGCTGTTGATAACATTTTCTTTATTTTTTTTCCTCTGTTTTACTACTTTCTAAATTTTCTCAAACAATAGCAGCATTATCCATAAGTATTCAGCAACAGTTTTATAATGCCTTCGAAGACTACACCTTGATCCTTTGCTTGTGAAATATCAAAACTGGGGACTATCTAAACTTTTATCTTCAGCAAATTTGTAATAGAAGAGCATTTGTTGCAATGGACCCAAAAGGATGATGTATGGAGGGTTTTTGTTTTCTAATGCTACAAATTTACTCAACGTCTTATCAGTTGGTAGAAGACCAAGGCTGTGTTTTGTCAGCCTGTAGAGTTTGACAGGAGCAAGACAGGAAAACAGCCTGTACTGAGGAGCAGACATCCAAGTACTTTTCACACTGTGAGGAAACAGCTTCGGGCAGTGAGATGGACTGCGTGTTTTATTGCAGGACTGGATTCACTGACTTGTGAAGGCCTGCCTTCAGATTCAAGAGCTTGTTTTCATGGTTAATATCCCTCACTGCATTTATTAAGACACACGCCACATTCATTAGGCTTAGAAAGTTTATATTTGAAAACTACCACCCCTTGGAACTAGAGGGTGTTCAGTATTGTATACCTACCTGGCTCTGTAGACACAGGTCTGAGTCCCAGATCCACTCCTTTCAGCACAACGCATGGTGGGAAAATTACCCATTTTCTCTCAGTTCAGCCCTCTCATCTGCAAAGTAGAGATAATGGTGTACCTATGTTATTTAGTCTTGGGAACATTAAATGATATCATAATAGAATTCTGTACCTTACCCCATGGCCTTTGCAATGGGCAGAAGGCTGTTCTAAAATGTGAATCTTATAGTCACAAGCAAAGAGGCAAAGTTGAATTTTGAAACAAATTTTTTTCTGGCTACCTAATTCATATTAATGAAAAGGATCACATGGCACCCAGCAGAGAAGACAAAAAACTTTTAAAAATTGTACAATATACAAAAACACAAACAAATAATCCAATCAATGAATGGTCAAGTAAATTGAAAAAAAAAAGTTCTCAAAAGAAGAAGTACAAACAGCCAGTGAATATAAGAAGAAATATTCAACATTCTTAGCCATAAAAGAAATGCAAGTCAAAACTACAGTGAGATTCCATCTCACCCCAGTCAGAATGGCAACCATCAGGAAAAAAAACAACAAATGCTGGTAAGGGTGTGTGGAGGACCTCTATACACTGATGGCGGGAATGTAAATTAGTGCAGTCACTATGCAAATCATTATGGAGATTCTTTAAAAAACTAAAACTGGAACAATCATATGAGTCTGCTATACCACACTTGAGAATATATTCAATGTAGACTAGTACAACCACTCTGGAAAAAAATTTGGAGGCTACTTAAAAAGCTGGACATCGATCTGCCATTTGATCCAGCAATACCACTCTTGGGGATATACCCAAAAGACTGTTACTCCAGAGGCACCTGCATACCCATGTTTATTGCGGCACTATTCACAATAGCCAAGTTATGGAAACAGCCAAGATGCCCCAGCACTGACGAATGGATTAAGAAAATGTGGTATCTATACACAATGGAATTTTATGCAGCTATGAAGAAGAACGAAATGTTATCATTCGCTGGTAAATGGATGGAATTGGAGAACATCATTCTGAGTGAGGTTAGCCTGGCCCAAAAGACCAAAAATCGTATGTTCTCCCTCATATGTGGACATTAGATCAAGGGCAAACACAACAAGGGGATTGGACTATGAGCACATGATAAACGCGAGAGCACACAAGGGAGGGGTGAGGATAGGTAAGACACCTAAAAAACTAGCTAGCATTTGTTGCCCTTAACGCAGAGAAACTAAAGCAGATACCTTAAAGCAACTGAGGCCAATAGGAAAAGGGGAACAGGTACTAGAGAAAAGGTTAGATCAAAAAGAATTAACCTAGAAGGTAACACCCATGCACAGGAAATCAATGTGAGTCAATGCCCTGTATAGCTATCCTTATCTCAACCAGCAAAAACCCTTGTTCCTTCCTATTATTGCTTATACTCTCTCTACAACAAAATTAGAAATAAGGGCAAAATAGTTTCTGCTGGGTATTGGGGGGAGGAGAGGGAGGGGGTGGAGTGGGTGGTAAGGGAGGGGGTGGGGGCAGGGGGGAGAAATGAACCAAGCCTTGTATGCACATATGAATAATAAAAGAAAAATGAAAAAAAAATATATTCAAAGGCATGTAAGTCTTCATACACACCCATGTTTATTGCGGCGCTATGCACAATAGCTATTCTATGGAATCAATCTAGGTACCCATCAACAGATGAATCAATAAGAAAATGTAGTATATATACACAATGGAATATTATTCAGCTATTAAAGAACAGTGAATTTATGTCGTTCTCAGGAAAATGATAATCTCTAGATCATCATGTCAAGCAAAAGAAACCAGACTCAGAAAGACAAATACTGCATGTTTTCTCTTATCCTCAGAATGTAGAGATTATAAAATGACATGAATGTAAAGGGAGGACTGTTTTGGGGGGAGCCAGCAGAAGAGTGAAAGAAGAGAGAGGGTGATAAGGGTGTGAATATGCTAAAAGTACATTACAGGCATGTGTGAAAATAACATAGTGAAGCTCACTAAAAATAAAAACAAAAAAATGAGACATCCTCCTCAGGAGAGAAGCACCAGTAGTAGCTCATCCGTGCCTACATTGTGGTCTCTGATTTCAACACAAAATATGGCGTACATTGAGTATGCTACTTATAAGCTATGTTTTCACTGAAAGTAGCACGAGAGCTCCTTGTCATTAAATGGTCTTTCAAAATGTGTCTGTTTTTATGGCCTGGCATTTCACTATGGAAGGTCCATAATTTATCCAATAGAGTCAATTTCCTAGGCCACTGGGTTCTCTTCGAAATATTCAGTGCTTCGATGACATTCTTAGACGAGACATCCTTGTGTAAGTAGATCCTGTTTCTTTAGCCAGAATTCCCAGATGAGTGATCATTGGTTCAAAGCATGATCATGCTCTTAAAGCTTTTGATACCGGTACCAAATTGTCCTCCCTGAGGTCTGCTCCAGTTTACATGCTGAGTCACGGTGCAAAGGACTGTTGGAAGACACAAACTAGTTTATCGCATCACAAGGGTAACAGCAGATGCTAAGAGAAAAAGCAAAGTCTCCAGGCCTGTTCACACTCTCCAGCCTTATTCTAAGTTTGGTTTCAATTTGCACTTCAACACAATTAGAAATTCTTGCGTGTTTGCATAGTTCTCTAGAGGCCCAATGAACAAAATGAGTATGCCAAGTCCCTGAATACCAAGTTTGTCCCTGCAAATATTGTTTAAAACATGGGACTGTTCTGACTCCACTGTAGGAATTCCCTTTCTATCCCACAGCGCCCCAGTCTTGTGAGGAGACATGACCTAAGGTAATGAATTATACCTGAGAAGATACAAAGGAACAATAATGGGCTTGCTTTCATCTGGCGTTGATCACACGACAGAGAACTCTGCTAAGGATAAAGATGCAAAGTTCAGAGGCCATCAAGAAGAAGCTAAATTTAAGTTCCTTTAAAATGAGGAGCACCAATATTTAAGTAAAAAATAAGATATTACAAAGGAAGAAATATAAATGGCACAGAAATAGAAAATCCAAGAGGCCAAGTATTTGTGAAGACGATGGTGCACTGAGCAGCTGCACCAAGTTGCCTGTGTTCACAGCACTCATAACTTGTTCCCTACTGAAGCACAAGATCAAGAGCTACATCCTGTCCACACCTCCCGCTTCCCCGGGCCTTCTGCAGAACCTCCCAAAAGCACTGCTTTCTGACATTAAAAAGGCTCCTCTGGCTTCCGCCACAACAGTGCCCATAGCAGGCCTGCAGTTGCCAGGGTGGTGAAAGCCCTGGAGCGTCCTACATGATGGTGAGTGCCTGGCTGCTGGTTCTCCCACTTTCCCACTGCTTCAGCATCGCTCCTTCTCAGTGTCATCCCCACCCCCAGCTGCTCTCTTCCCCTCAGGGTCTCAATGCAAAGTCTTATGACAATCTCACAGTCTGTCCCCTGAGCCGGCCAGCTATAACATCTGTCTCTTTATGTCCACCCATCTTTCCACCGTCATGCCCTTTCATTCTACCAATCTTTCATGTTCTTTCTGAGTGCATGTGTGGAGCCACATTTTTCTCTCCTCACCCATCAAAGTCCCTGCAGAAACATCTAGAATACAGCAAGGACTCACAGTGTTTCAGGTTATAATTGTTGAATGTGGAAATCTTATAAGGTTTCAAAAATAAAAATATCACAGGTATGTTTCCTTACATAATATTCATATTTTTCAGCTGTGGTGAATTTGACTTGAAGATTTTTTTCCATTGATTTTGAAGCCATACTTGATGATGGACATTTTCAGCTCCAGAGAAATCGAAAGTTATGAGCCCTGTGCTGACTGCATTCTCTCTTTCTCCCCCCAGAAGCAGTTTCTCACAGCAACTGACTGCTTTAATTTCCATGGAGGAAAGGACATTGCAAGGTCCATAATTTAATGATTATTTTCTCTTCTGTAAATTACAAAATGCCTCTTCGCTCTGCTTCTCTCTTCCTGCTAGCAGATAAGCTTGTATTTCTTGCCAAATAAGTTGACCAAAATGAGTCACTTCATTCACATTGATAACATCAGGAAATAAAATAACTGTTCATATATTTTACTACAGTCTAACAGCACAAAAATCATACAGTGTACACCAAGGTTGACTAACTTTAGCACTATTGACATTTTGAGTTAGATGATTCTTTGTGGTTGTCCTGTACATTTTATGATGCTTGGAAGCCTCCTTGGTCCTGCTTATTAGATACCACTCCCGCCTCCCACCCAGTTGTCACAATAAAATATGTCCCTAGACTCCAAATGTCCTTGGGGAGCAGAGTCATTTCAAATTGGAAACTATTGGTCTACATTATATAGAACACAAAAGCTCCCAAACAGATATAAGCTTAAATGAAGCCTGATTTTGTTTACTCTTCCTGAGCTATCTAAGTAATTTTTATCTTGACTATAAAAATTGGTAAGATTCATCAGCCCAAGATATCTACATATGGTAGCTTATAAATGTAAGGTTATGTATAATCACATCAATAAGTGGGACTTTGAGGAGAACTAATTGATTATATTTGAGAATGATTGAGTTTACCATTGAATGAAATGACAGAACAAATTAGAAATAGTCCCTAGATATGGCAGCACCGACTGCCTGGGACTTGGAACCCATGGGACCTATTTAGTCCCAGAGAAAAAGAAAGCAGCCAATATGGGCTTCACGAGTTGGCTAGAGTGGTCAGGATGCTCGCACCATGAAAAGACCTTCAAGAGAATCAGATTCATGTAACTGAATGGGACTCCCTCAGATTCCTGTTTAAAAATGGTAGACATGGAGACTAAAGTGAGAAGGCCACTGTAGTCATTCAGATAAATCATTCAGATGGTGCCTTGGGCTAGACTGCTCTCAAGGAATGGTGCTTCCTAAAGGGACCAGTAGCTATCTTAAACAAGCAAAAATGTCATTATTTTTCCTTTTTCAAAATCGGAGAACAGGAGGAAGGAACAGATCCTGTCTGGGGGGATTGGTACCAGTGAGAGGAGGGTAGATGTGGGGAAAGTGTGTGGGAGGTTGAATATTGTGCAAATACTGTGTACACATATATGTAAATGAAAAAATGATACCTGTTGAAACCGTTCCAGGAATGGGAGAGGGAGGGGATAAAGGAGAACAGTGGAGGGGGTAAATTCAAGTATGATATATTTGATATATTGTAAGAACTTTTGTAAATGCCACAATGTACCCCCACATGGCACAACAATAAAAAAACAAAAATGGAAAAAACAAAAGAAAAATGATCAGGATGTGCATAGCAGCACACATTCTAGAATTATTAGTTCTACAGTCATTTGGGGTTAAGACATTTCATCCCTCTGGGTATGAGTTTGGGGCTCTGAGTCAATATTGTCTAGGACCTTTCCAATCTTCCCAACAAAAGCTGCAAGTCCAAAATGGGCTAGTACGTGTGAGTCAAGTACTCATCACAGCTCCTCCCCACTATTCTAAGAGGAGAAAGGAGGATGTGAGGAAACCTCAGCAAACGCTGGCCAAGACATTCCAGTTATGTGCAATCACCTGGGAGCCAGGAAACGCAAAGGGAGCGCCTTCCTCTACCTACTTTGGAAACACAAGCAGGTGGGCGATGGTTCTCAGGCTGATGAAGTGGTGAAAGAAGATTCCGATTCTCTCTAATCACCAAGTCTGGAGTAGATGGAGCAAACATGCTCCAGGACAGATTGACATACACCAGAGCTCAACAAGCCATCTTCAAAGAGGAGTGGGCCAGCAACAGAGAATGAGCAACGAGCTGTCCTTGGGAGGCCCTGCTGGAGTTACTGAGCGGCTAGTTGGCTCTCAGCTGCATGGTAAACCAAGCACATGTGTTTCAAATGGATGGTGGAAAACCCCCCCAGCTCTGCACAACCTACGTATGCAATTAACTAATCTTTAGTGCTACACCAGACCGTGGTTTTGGATGCACTTTTCAGTAAGCACCTACTGAGTACAAAGGCCCACGATAGATTTGTTTGTGTTAGATACAGAACCAAAAAATGGACTAACGTCCTTGTAGCTTGTGCTCAAGGAGCTAATGGTATATGACTTCAGGCTTTTTGTGGTAACATATGACAGAAAAAGCAACTCATAGTGGCTTAAACAATGATAGGGATTTGTCAATTCCTGTTTCTGTAAGCTCAAGAGATAGTACAATTGCCAGGGTGGCTCAGTCATGGCAGCCACTTTCCTTCAGTCCCTGCACTCTACATTTTTCTAAAGCTCATGTCCACATGGTGGGAAAATAGCTACAGAATATTCTAGGCTTCACAGAAGTGCAGAGAGGGAGAGAGACAAAAACACAGTCTGAGTGTCTGGATTATCAGCTAATGTCTTCAGCTTCACTCTAATAGAGCAACTCCTGCATCAATCTCTGTGGTTAGAGATTGCCATGATCTGGTTGGCTTAGGCATGTGTTATGTCAACCAATCACTGATGCCATGGAGTTTGGGATTGGTATATGCCAATCAGAGCCCCACAATGAAGCTTGGGTGGAATCAATGGTACAAACTGAATAGTTCCTACATGATAGAGAAAAATGGGATGAATATGGGAAAGTCTACCATGATACCCACTGTGCAGTATAATATTTGCATAAAGAGAACACTGTCATAAAGATATCACAATAAAGTGTTACGAGCATTTAGAGTTTATTCATAAAGTGCACTTTTAGCTTGAATCCTGTGTCCTTTCCATTGTATTTTTGTGGTCCATATTGCTGTGTGCCTGCAGTGAGTATTCCAATGAAATCAATCTGTGTATTATTAGCTCACACTGACACTCCAATATCTATAAACCTATGAGCAAGTAGGCTTGGTTTACTTCACTCACACAAGTGATGCAAGCACCACTATAATGTTAGCACTAAGCCCAGACAAACATTCAAGGAGGGTTGTATACATGGCTCAAGTGATAAGCATCTGCCTAGCAAGCTCAAGGCCCTGAGTTCAAGCACCAATAACACACACACACACACAAAACTACTCAGATTCTGGCCATCCAGGCAGAGTCTTAATGGGTTCGGTTTGTTTTTACTTATATGCTGATCTCATCCATTATTGATGGATTTTTTTCATATTTTTAGAACAAGAGGGTGTTCTTATCTTCAAATTAATCACAAGACTGTTTTAGACTTATAAATTAAGACTGTCTCACCAGAAAAGGATATTTGAAGCTTAGTAAAATTTCTAAGGTCCCCATTCTCTGATTTAACTACATAACTATATAAGAATATCATATACATAAATCGGACAGTATTGATAACGAATGTAAAAGCTGATAATAATCCCTGCAGTGGCCTGACCTAGACACTTCTCATGCAAACTAGTGTTTCCCAAGCTTGCCCACTCATTGTATCTACTTGTAGGTATAATGAGAAATTATAAAAATATACTTGGTCAGGTCCCATCCCAAGATGTTTACTTAGTTAAAAAGTCAACCAAGGCATTTGCAAATATTAAATGTCCCTGTGGGAAATAGCATTGTTATTCTTGCTTGGAAGGAAGAATCCCACTTCTCAGACCCACCATTAAGTTGTGCTTTGTGACTTGCCCTGGTTATTCAAATGAGCAGTGCAGCAAGAACCAGCTAGAAGTTTGCCAGACTCTCTCTTTGCTACCTGCCATGACAACTGGTAATGTTTCAGCTAGAGGCTACTCTTGTCACCTTGGTGTCACTGTGAACATGAGGTGGAGCAGAGTCACAGGTGACCATAATGGGTACGTATTATGAGCCAGAGCTAAGTTTGTGGCAGTAAAGCAAGGGATGTAGGGACCATTTGTTACTGCAACATAACAATCCAGCTCAGACTCAGTCACTTCCAGAAGTAATTCTGACACACAAAACCATGACGGAGGACTATGGATGTAAAGTACTCAAACGTCACATATCTGCACATGTTTGTATGAGCTGCATTCATGAATCTGGTAATGATGACCTTCTCCCAGGCTTAGAGACTCCTGGGTGACATGAGAGTCTGATGAATAAACTTTCTGTGAAAAACTCTACCCATCACTGCTAAAAGGTTACCGCTCCCCAAACTAAAAAGACTGGGAAATACAGTGGCTTTCACTGAGGCTTTGCTCAGTTCTCTTTAAATATGAATTAATTCCTCATGGTATTGTAAGGAATTTTTAAATGAATGGAACTAATTATTCCCTGTGTTTTCTCCATTATACCCCCTGCAGAAATGGGCCTTTCTTTGACTCTAAATTCCCCTAGAAGGAGATAAGAGAATTTTGCCACATTTTGACTACTATGTTGGTTGTAGAACAAGGCTGAAAGTTATAATAAAAAGCTAATCTCTTTCAGCTATTTAATAATCGCTTTAATAAACTAAATTCTTTATTAAAGTAATTGAAAAACTGAATTGTCCTTGGTGAAATCAAGAATAGATTTGCATCTCTTTAACAGAACAAAAGCATTTTATGTTTACAGTAGTTTTAGACAAAGACAAACTTATTGATTAAAAAAAGAAGAAGAATCAGCACACTTGGAAACCCATTAATTTCAACCCTCTGTGGCACCATCTCTCAATCACTGGACATGGGTGTATCGTGAGTGTCAAGTCAGGAGCAGCGGGTAGAAGAGGGCCAGCAGAAGAAAAGCTAAGAGCAAAGAGAAACACATTACCGCACCAGCTTCCTTCCGGGATGTCTCCTCCCTGCCAACAACCCGCTTTATTAGATTTCTTCTTTTGCTCTTGTGAGAGCTCCTGAGACACACTCAGACCTGCAGTCAATCATTGTCTGGTTCTAGTCACAGATGTTCATAGGACAGTCCTGCTTCCTGGCAACAGAGGAGGAGGTCAGGTTAAGCTGCAGTGGGGTGGGAAGCTTGGAAGGCCAATGAGGCCCAACAGATGATCACTCTGAGCTGCTGAGAAGGGCCCCTGTCTTACTCTATTTTCTGTTGTCATAAAAGGCTGAGTAATTTATAAAGAAAGGTTCATTTTGGCTCATAGTTCTGAAGACTGAAAAGCCCAACTTTGGGAGGCCATAACTGGTTGGTTTCTGGTAAGAGGATCATGGCAGAAGGTGAAAGAAGGCACATGGGAAGACAGAAGGGGACAAAGGAACCCAGATGCTTTAGAACAATCCACTTTTATGATAATTATTAATTCTTATGAGAACTAATCCAGTCATGTGAGAGTGATATTAATGCTCTTAGAGGCCTTACCTCCTAACACTGGTACATTGGCAACATAAATTATTCAACATAATTTTTGATGGGGACGAACCACATTCAAACCATACTGGTCCTCAAATACTTGATTTTAGTGAATCCGAAAAAAGGCACCAAATGACTAATCAGACCATAAGTGGGCTTAGGTTTTATTGTAAATAATGCAATGGAGAATTTTCATTATACATCAAATTCCTTTTAAATTGGCTTGCAGGACTAGTATTCCTTCTTTCAAGTATGAAGGGTTTTAAAAACCCTAAAAGATGGAGCCAGATGCACCTATTCTTAGAATAAAAGGTGGAATATGGCCATTTTTTTAGCTGAGTAAACATAAAAATCCCCACGTCCATTCATCTTGTGAATTCTAAAGCCTCTTGTGCTATGCAGTGCTAACTATACTTCACGTCTACCTACTACCCCAAACTCCTGAATTTCACTTATTATACTGAAAATGTATACGGTGTCTTTATGGAGTTTGTGTACTATTCAGACTGAAAAGTCTTATTTGTTCCAATTTCAGCAGTTCTCTGCTTCTCCCTCACTCTAATCTGAGCTGGATGAATCAACTCTGACATGCTTGAGATAGAATGACACATAAATTGGTGGCTGCACCTCTTGCTTGCGCTTCGTTTAACACAGCAAAAACTATTTCACCTTTTCAAAGGTCAGAGATTCCCTGACCACTTAAGCAGAGAGAAGGTCATCATAAATTCATTATTTGGCACTTTTATCAGGAAATGCATTTTTCTAGGTTCATTTTGGCACAATTTAAATATTAAATGGAAAAAGGAAAGTGGAAAGTTTTTGCAAAGGGCAAGGCTTCACTCTTGCAAAAACAGCAACTCTTAGTTTTACAAAAGAAAGGCTCAATATGGTCAGAAAATGCAAAATTACTTTTATTCACTTCTGTACATATTATTTTAAAATAGTTGTGCTGTAACTCTGTGATAGAGTGCCTGCCTAGCATGCACAAGGCTCTGGGTTCAATCACCAGCACCATAAGTAAACAAAATAAATTTCTTCTCCCATATGGCTGGAGCAAGGCTCAGGTGGTAGAGCTCCTGCCTAACAAACATGAGGGCCAGAGTTCAAAGCCCAGTACTGCAAAAAAAGAAAGAAAGAAAAAAGAAGAAATATTTGAGGCTTTCCCTCTGCTGCGTTATCTCTCAGATTAAGATCTGGTGATTTAAAATAAGTGTTCTGTCTTTATTCTTAGGATTCTTTCCAGGGACATTGTGAACTGGTTGAACTTAAGTATTAATGGCAAGAGATTGTTTTTTTCTTCTCTGGAGCAAGTAATAAAGCAAACAGAATTCTACTATTGTTTCTCTTTTTTCCATACGCATGATGGAAGCATAAAGAAGAAAAAGGGAATACCAGTGTCTTTGTTTCTTTCAAGGAATTATCATTAAATGAGATTTAAAACTACACCCTTTCTTGGATTTAAATTACATACTAATTAGGTCAAGTTTATCATTGCTATAGAACTCTTCCACTATTAAATAATAAGAGGTCTGTTTCTATCCACAAAGTACATTCTTATGTGAATACGCATAGAAATTTGTGCCATCAAGCACTTCACTATACACCAAGGTCTCAAAAAGGGAGGAGATGCACGCCACAAATATTAGCGTTTTTAAACATGAAGCAAAGTTAAGTTATGAATTTTCAGCTTTGGAGTAGGAACACGGGAAACAGTGTCTGAGAATTTTGCGTGCCCCTGTGCAAAGGGTTGTTTTGTGCTGTTGCAACCCTGTGCCAGGGCTGGTGTGCAGACTCAGTGTGGAGACATCATGCTTCTGCACAGAAAGTTAATCATAAGAGATACTGTACGCTACACACACCACTCTTCAGGCTCTCCCAACATAGTACATCAGACAAAATACATCAATTAAAATAAGGGAACAAAACACGGAGGAGAAGTAGGAAAGAGAAAATTGCTTGTGGTACTTCAAAGGTACCACATGTACCCAGCATTCCCCAGAGGATTTCCTGTACGGTAAAAATGCAATGTGAGCAAACATGCTTTCCAGCTGCAAAGCCCAAATGTGGAGGCTGATTAAGAGGGCTCAGGTTCTAGCTCTTCAAATAAAACACCAGGTGTTTACCTCAAAGATTACCTGGAAGAGACAAGTACAATTGGATGCCCAGAAATGAGACTAAGGGAACTTGACCACAAAGTAAAAATGCATCCATCCCCACTCAACTAGAGGCCACAGCAGGGGGAAATGCAAGTTGGACTGCGTGGTAGCCTCCATTCTCTAGTGCCAGCTTGTGAGGAAGAAGACCCTTCTAGAATGCCAGCTCTAAGATATGCCAAGGGGAACCCATGCCCCACCTCACCCCACCCTGTGCTCCCAAACTGGCTCCTTACAAATTCAGTTATGCATACTTCAGAAAAAAGGAAACCAATTACATTCAATGGTGATGAAATTTTCTTCCATGAAAAAGACTTTTCTCAGTATGCTATTATTTTAAAGGGCATCTGGCCAAGCCATTTACAAAGGTGTAACCTTCAAGCAAGAAAAAAACAAAAGTGATTTGCTTTTCTTGAACTTTAAGAAAATGGTTTCTATTTGCTTACAAAGTTAGGGATTTAAGTCTTTGAATACACTACTGTGCCTCTTTGAGGGTATCCAAAAGAATGTGCTAAAAAGGATGCCAATTCCGGGCCTTATTGAAGTTGTGAGACAAGATTCTGGAAATAAGAACTGCAGAAACACGTTGGCTGACCGTGAATTCTGTAGTAATTTCATCAAGTGATGAAAGAGGTCGGATGTACACCAAAATAACAATAGGCAGACGTGGGCATCTTGTTTTCTGAGTGGGATGCTTAACTTAGGGTTGAGATCACTGCAGAGTCAGGTGAATAGGTGGTGTGGAAACGCATCCTTCTTACTTTGACAAAGGCATTTGTTGGCGGAGTCATTTTGAATCCAGTGGCTGCATTATAGACCATGGTGCTCCAATACGCTCACATGAAGGCTACTAATTCATCCCAAATGAAAAATTGGCTGTTCTTTTGATCAGTAAAAATGGTTGGGATCATAATTCAGATAATTTGAGCTTCAATTAGGGATGCCAACAGAATTTCCACCGAGAGCTAAAATAGTCCTTAAGGTCCAATGCTCTGCCTCAATGAAGTAAATATGTAAGAGTTTTCAAAGTATTCCTTTCTTCCTTCTGTCTTTTTGTCTCCTTTATGTTTCATCAATGCTCATTTTTCCCAACTTTGTGTTATGTGCTTGACAGTTTCTTTATATTTGGCAATTTTGGTCATTCAAGCTTGACTTTCAAGATCATTCTAGTAACATTTAGCAGAATTGCTTGAGCTCCCGTACACTAGTTCCTGTCCTCTATATGATGCCATAGGGTATTTGTATTTCTGGACGACTATAATAGATGGTAAAATGCCACAGGGCAGGGTCTTTGAGGACACATTGCTGAGTGTGGAGTCTGCCTTATATCAGAACCACAACAATTTTTTTTTAATAACTTTTCAAGTAAAATATTTCAAAGACTCTCTGTAGGAATGAATAAATGATACACCAATATATAATTCAATGTCAAGTGAAACACTTTGGAAACAGATCTTTTCTCAATTTAGTTTCTCTTAGTCAAAAATTCTAAAACATTTTGTAAACACCATCTGCGAAAAGAAACAGATTCTCTATTTTCTAGTAAAAGAAACCAAAGTGACATTAGCCACTTACAATCCATGGCACCAAATTTGAAACGTGAAACACTCAACAAACCCTATATCCTGGGTGGAGGCAAAGGTGGACCTTGCTGGGAAACATTTGAACACAAATGTAAGTGAAACTCTCTGATCAACCATCTTTTCCAGAGGTGGCTACTGAAGATGTCCCAAAAGAAGCAGTACAACCTGGAAAACACAGGAGGGAGGAAAATCAGATCCATGCCCCAAACTGGATGCTCTGAGTACCTGAGTGTGGTGACACCCGAGCCAGATGACCGGCAAAGGCAAAGGTGCATGGCACACTATTCGTGTTGCTTGAATCCCTTTTGCCTACTGATGTTACTGAGAAGATTAAATAGAGTTCTAAAGCTGTCTTGCCTCTTTCATACCTGTGGTTTTTTTTTTTATAGTCAATCCGAAATCCAGGTAGGCATTTAAAAAGATACTAGAACAAAGAGTTAACCTTAATGAATCTCTGCTCCCATTGGTTCGTTCTATGAAAACCCATCAGTACATGGATGCATTTGGGAGGGTTGGAAGGGTTGATTGGTTGCAGCTAAAACTAAGTCATTTTTATTACACAAGTGTTTGGCTGACTGTAGCTTCCTCCCCCAGATCCCACTTTCATTCAGTGGGCAAAGTTTAATTTTGCTTCATTTTGCTTGAATCTGTGATCTTTGCATTCTGTAGTCATAAAGGTAAAAATCTAGCTTAGAAAAACAGAATCAAAGAAGAAGGAAAAGGAGGAGGAGGAGAAGAAAGAGGAAGAGAGAGAGAGAGGACAAAGGGACCCAGAAAGAAGGAAGAAAAAGAGACAGGAGTAACATTTTCATCCACTCTTATTCACAGGAAGCACTGTTGTTGGAAGTGGAAATTATTAGGGAAATACACTTAAGAAATTGCTGCAATTCATGAAGCCACAGAGTTTAGAAGCTGATTCAAAACACATCTCTACTGTCAAAAGAATATACTATAAAAGTTGGAAGATTATAGTAGCTATAAAAATTCACATTCTATTCTACTTGGTCAAATACAGGAATGAATCTCAACTTTGTTCTTGGTGGAATGGTCAATCTCATAATATATGACTGATGGAGGTAAAATGTCTCTAAGTTTCAACCTGGTTTTTTTTTTCTATTTGTAGGGGAGTGTCCATGGTGTGAAGATGGAGCAGTAAAAGTCCTAACATTTGTAGACAGGAGTTGAGAAGGCCACTATCTGGTTTATCTCGAAATCCTTATTGCTTCAGGTTGGGAAGAGAGAGGCTGTCCATTATCTCCCTTCAAGGTCTCCATCATTCACTACTTCTGAAGACAGGCAGTAGATTCCCTTTGCCTTTTGGAACACAGACTTGCATGTGGTGGGCCCTTGTGTCTCCTTATGGCAGAAACTGGTGTTTACCACCAAGCATCTAAGGCATCCAGTTGTGTAACAAGACTAACTAGATGATTATGATTAAACTTGTACTTGATTGAATGCCTGTTGGTTTTTTTTTCTTGTTTCAAAAAAATAAGTATGGGCAGTAGTTGACATACATAAAATATACCCCCAACAAATTTCTACCCCAATGATGGACATAGGACACCACAATAATACCTCCTTTCTGGCCATTTGCAGTGCCATGAAAGAAACCTGGGCATGACTCGGTTTTCAGTATAAAACAGTGGTTCTCAACCAGGGGTGACTCTTGCCCCAGGGGACATTTGACAGTGTCTGGAAACATTTTTGGGTATCACAACTCGAAAGAGGCTGCTAGTGGCATCTACTGGATGGAGGCCAGGGATGCTGTTCAATGTCCTATGATGCATAGGCAGCCACACTAGCGAACACTTCAGCCACCAACGTCAATAGTATTGAAGTCCGGCTACCTATTCCTATCCTTGGTGCTAAAGAATGGGTTAGATCTCATACATGGGAGAAATTTAAGTACAGCCTTCTTTGTTTGGTTGGTTTGTTTTTTTTGGTGGTCCTGGGGTTTGAACTCAGGGCTTCGTGCATGATAGACAGGTGCTCTACCACTTGATCCATGCCCCTAGCCCTTCTTTGTGTTAATTATTTTTTCTAATAGGGTTTCTTGTTTTTGCCTGGGGCTAACCTTGGACCATGATCCTCCTACCTATGCCTCCAGGGTAACTGTGATTGCAGATGTGTACTTCTATAACTAGCTTACTTGTTGGGAGAGAGGGGTCTTGCTCACTTTTTGCCCATGCTGTCCTTGAAAGTCCATCCTCCCAGTCTCCTCCACACAAATAGCGAGACCACCTCATCTGACCCTAAATACAATTTTAAAGAGAGATGCAAAGTACTAAAGACTGACCAAAATGTTGGAACTCAAAGAGATTTAATCAGGAGATGCTATCAGCACCCTGCCTATACCCGGTGGGTTTCCATGCTGTTTTGTGCACACAAGTTCACAAGTCTTTTCACTTATGAGAAGTGTGTACTACCTCCATCCAAAAACTGTCCTGAGGCTGCTGGTGGCTCTTTGACGTGCAGAAAGGGAACCCTTCAACAGCAACTGACGGGTGCAGGAGGAGAAAGAAAGCCCCTGCCTGCCAAGTCCTTGCCCTGAATGTGTAATTCATCTGGGGTATGGGTCTAGAGAAACCTCAAGAGATAGTGAAGTATCCCTGACCCCTTCCCTGGCTGGCCACACCAGGAGAGATTCTGGAAAAGACTACTGAGAAAGCAGCTGGATGGACTCTCTGGATACTTATTTATTTTTTGCTGGTACTGGACTTGAACTCAGGGCCTCATGCTTGCTAGGCAGTCACTCTACCACTTGAGCCATTCTGCCAGCCCAAAGGATGGGCTCTCTGGCTGCAGAGAATGGGATCAACTCTGAGCAGGGGCAGGTCAGCCACAGGTGTCTAACAGGAGGCATTGCGAGATTTGACGGCCATTTGGGGACTACATTCTGAAGGCCCAGGGGTTCTGAGTCAGTCCACCGCCCCCCTTGGTGAAGTGGAATGAGCAACAAAGGGGTTCATCTGTGCTGCAGTGTGTTATGGGGAGCAGCCACACACAGGACAACAGAATCGAGGTAGGGGAAGAAGTCAGCCTCCCCCATCTTCCTAGTGCTCCTGGGATGGAGACCATGGTTCTTTCCTAACATGCTCCAAGAACCCAGCACTAGGTCAAGCTGTGGCAAATTGCCAGTGGATGTGTGTTGGGTTGATTAATTACTTGATTGATTAATGATGAGTGAGCATCCTAGGAGTAGCTGGCCAGGCAGACATACTCTAGGTGATTCCTCTTGTGTAATCGCCTTTGAATGAATATGAGTGGGACCTGTAACCTTCCTCTAACTCATACAGTGCTTAGGTTCACTGTGGCAAATGTAACAGATAGTACACTATTATGTGTAAGTGATTTTGTAATTGGAGTACTCATCTTACTGGAGTCTTCCTCCCCCTTGTTGCTGGCTTTGAAGAAGGGTTGGAGCTCAGAAAATGATACCCCAAAATATGGCACCCTGTTATGGTGATTATTTTAAAACTAAAAGCCCTTGAAAATCAGCAGAAGCTGGAAGAGGCTTTACTCTGATATTCTCTTATCAATCTTAAGATCAGACCCATTAAAGAGAACACAGTTACACCCCCTCCCCCATTCCCTGATTATCTATTGGAAGAAAAAAGACAGTAAGACAACCACACCTGTGTGGACTTTAATTCAAGATAATGTCTGTCTCTGGGGCTCGTGGAAGTTCCAAGCTAATTTTTTTGTCTTTCAGACACTTGCATCTCCCCTAAGATCATTTACTACTCTAAATTCTCTACACTTTCCGGTGCCCTGCTCCTAGTGACGAGGGTATTTAAGCCTCAACCATCTGGCTCTTCTTTGAATTTCATTTATATTTTGTATGGCTTCCATGTTTATGTGAGTTATTAAAATTTGTTAAGGCTTGTCTCCTGTTAACCTGTCTGTTGTCTGCTCATTTCAGCAGACTCAATTCAACCTCTCAGAGGAGAAGTCTGAACTTCCCTATAGAAGCAAACCTCCATGTTGGGTGCTGCCTATGGAGAAGAGCACTTGGCTAGGGGGCCAGCTGCCGGGGAGAAACTGGAGCCCTCAGAGGGAAGCTCTGAAAATCTGTCGGTAGTTGAATGCTGAGCTGGAAAGAGGTCCCTACACCTCAGTTGAGATGACTACCCTGCCTACACTCCGATTGCAGCCTTGCAAGGAACCCAGTCAGGCCATGCCATGTGACATAAATGAGCTTGGTTTCAGGTCACTAAGTTTGTGGCAGTGTTGTTACACAATAACAGATAAGGAATGCAGTTGGGCAATGGTGAATTTTAGCTGAGGCTGATACCCATGAACCATAAGCACCCATGGAGTGGTCTTGCTGTCCTGTGCCCAGTCCCAAGTGCACACTCAGTCTTGTCTTTCTCAAAGAAGCCTGGGAAAGGTGTGTCCTAGTCATTCACCATTTGCTTTGTGCACTGACTGGTCTTTAAACAAACTGGATGGAGGGGCTGAGTCTTCTTTCATTTCTTCCTCTCTGAGGTCTAATGACACACACCAAAATGTGACCAAGTTCATTGAGTCATTTGACACATACTGTGCGATTAGCACAATTTAGAGATGGTAAGTTTTATAGATACACTTTTACAGTTTCATATAGACCCTAAAATGTAAGGGGAGTGGGAGAAAGAATATTCTAGCAGATGAAACTTCATTAGCTGTTAGAATCATATAGTGTTAGGGATGGAAGGGACTTCAGAGACTATGGATCTAAAATTCTCATCTTGCAAGATAAGAAACTGGAAAGGAGAAAGTTTCAGGATCACGCAGGGGGTTAGGTGGGGTGCATAGTTCTCCTAACACCCAGTTTTATCCTTCAAATTCAGAGTAGAGACCTTTTCAATCTCTATCATTCTGCAAGCCAAACATTTCCCCACATCTCATGGTTACTTCTGAAAGGAATCCCTTCCCTCCCTCTTTTTCATCTTTTATATATTTAGACTTTCAAAACTGCTGAAATCTGAGAAAACTGTATGAGACGAAGGCAACAGCTGCTGCCTTTCCCAGGGGAATTTACTTAGGTAAGGATCCCATTCTAAAATACGTTCAACATGGCAGACATATAAACTGGGACTAACGCTGGGCAAGCACCACGTCCGTGGACCCACTTTTGGCTGGAACTTTGGACTCACAGCACGTCATCTTTCTATGTCCAAAACCAGCATGGGGCAGTTTTTACCCCCAAGAAAATCTGGATTCTCTGAGATTGGACAGCATTTCAAATTTTTCTAATGGGGGTCATTACATACTTTTAAGAGTTGAATAGACCCACTGCCTCCTGGTTGGCTGCTTAAAAACACAGAGTTGGCAGAGTTTAGGTGAATTGCTCACATTTGGGGTTTTTATGTATAATTTTTAGACATATGAAAGACGAAATAAGGTGTAAAACCCTTTCATGAGAGTCCCCATCTGCTGTATGAAAAATACTGTTTTCATGTGTGAAAATTCAACTACACGGTTAAGGGGGAAATCACAGCATAATCCAAAAGTGAGAAAAGATCACGTGTCCCTAAACTCCATGTCTCATTCTGTCTCCTCCAGTTCGTTCTGGTATAAGATACACACAGCAGATCTTCAGCTCTTTGCAACTGTGGCACCAAGAACAGCATTTGGTTTCAATCGTGGAAACTTGATTTTCATTCATAAAGCCCAAGGTAACCACGAACTTATTATTTGGGAGTTCAGAATAAGCTAGAGATGCCCTGTGCCCTCCCTCTAGAGAATCCGATTGGTCAGAGCTTCAGGTTGATGGTGAATTGCTTTCACTTGGCTGGAGTCCTCTGGTTGACACTCACTCATGCTGCCAGCAAGCTCAGGGAGGATGTTGAAGCCAGCTAAAGGGGCTCCTGAGTTGTGACATCTTGGAGACCTCTGCCCACACCTGCTAAAAGGTCCCAGTCTCACTGCTGGATTTACTCTTTTCACCCTCCCTGAGAGAAGGTGAAGCAATGACTCATGGCCAGAAGGATTTGAAAGGACAAACATCCACTCACAAAACTCAAAGTTAATAGCTTTGTCATAGTTCACAAGTGTATTCTGTTTCTAGGGTCATCCTCAAAATATTATGAATTGTCAGCAGCTGTTTTCCATCTCAACAAAATGCTAGGAGTCTAGAGATAAGTTCTAGGCAGGCTTTCTCTTAGGAAAAAGAGAGACTGAATTGCTTTAAAAATGGTACATTTGTTTATCCAATTGCTTAGAACAGAAAGCTCATCCCCAGCCTTCTGTGCCTAATGAGTGCAAGTTCTGCTGATTTAATATGCTTTTTGTTATGATTATTACTTATTAAGTAGACACAAAAGAATATTCATGCTATGTATTTATAAAATCACTATAAAATATATTCCTGTGCTTGCATTACTGAGTCAATTTAAGAAAATTTAAAATTTTCACCACCTTTATTTTGTCCCCTACGTGCCGTACCCCAAACCCATTCCCTTTCCCAAGGTTTCTTGATCTCAGCTCTATTAATAGTTGGGAGCAGATAATTCTTTGACTTGGGGGCTGTCCTGTGCATTGTAGAATGTCCATCGACATCCCTGGCTTCTACACACATGCCACTAGCATTGCCCCCAGACAGGAAAACCAAAAGTGACTCGAGATATTGCCAAATGTCCACAAGAGCCCAAATCAACCCTGGGCAAGAACTGGTACTGTACAGGTAAATCGGATTTTGTGTTTATCATTTCTTGCTTATTGTCAGTCACCTGCATTTGAATAAATAACTTCATTTTGCATTTTCAAAAATTCATACAAACCTAATTGTTAAGAACAGTACATACAATTGACCTCATGTCCTTTCAGTGTCACACCAGAACATTATCCAACAAGCCCACCCAAAGAATATTAAATTCTCCAGGAAAATATAATTTAATTTGCCTTATTATGTACTACTGGCCAGGGCCCAGGCTCTGGAAAGTTACATGCTAACTTGCACATTTTGTTCAGTAAAGACGAAAATTATGTCTTCTGGGTAGAGAAGATAACCCCAAATGTTATGGCTTTATTGCCCTGTGGGACATAATCAGTTTTGAATCTAACTTTGCAAATACATCCCCTCGTTCTTCAGCTGACTTTCTACACACATATAGCTCTCTTCCTCAAATGCTCTTTGAAGCAGTCCTGCTAGTTCTCTCTTTTGCCAAAAACTTTTGATACGTATTTATTCTACCCAGACACTCCTCAGCTTATGACGTGGCTGTGTTTCCCATAAGCCCATTGTAAGGTGAAAATATTGTAAGTCATAAATGAATTTAATACACCTAATCTACCTAACTTCATAGCTTGGTGACACAATATACTGTAGGGCATGAGTTGTCTGCCTTTGTGATCGGGTTGAGTTGTACTTGGTTGCTACCTAACATCAACAGAGAGCATTGGACTGGATATCACTAGCCCAGGAAAAAACAAAACCCAAAATCTAATGCATGGTTTCTACTGAATGCATATTGATTGTCTTCATACCATTTCAAAGTTGAAAAATCATTGAATTGGACCATTATTAAGTCTGTGACCACCAGTATTTGTATGAGAGAAATTTTTTTGAAAATTAAACACAAGTCAAGTGTGGTGGTGCATGTCTGTAATCCCAGGACTTGAAAGGCCGGGGCAGGAGGATCACAAGTTCGAGGCCAGCCTGAGATACATAGCAAGTTCCAGGCCAGTGAAGGCCCTGTCTCAAAAAATTCAAAAAGAAAAGACAATCTTTCTACGTGTATGATTCCACAATTTTTTTTCCCAGTACTGGGGTTTGAACTCAGGGCCTTACGCTTACCAAGCAGGCACTCTGCCACTTGAGCCATTTTGCCAGCCTCACAATTTATTTTTGTTAATGCTATGTTCCTGAGATTCATTTATGTTGTTGAGTATAGCTATCGTTTATTATTATTATTATTGTCTCCTGTTGAATGAATATATTACAGCTTTGGAATGTGAACAAATGTTTGGATTGTAACCAGTTTTCTGCTGTTACAAATATACTGCTTTTTGTTCATATACACAAGCTTAAGAAACTCTCAAGAGTTTATACCCAGGAATGGAATACCTGAGTCACAGAACACATGCATCTTCAAGTTTTAAGATAATGCAAATTTCCTTTCCCAAGAAAATGATCAAATTATTGTCCCATCAACAGTGCAGGACAGGTATTGACCTACTTCCTTGCTAATGTTATCACTGTTTTAATTTTTTAATCTTTTAGGTATATTTTAAATTAGAATTTTAATTTCCTAGATTAATTTGTATTAACTGATTATAACAAGGCTGGCATATTTTCATATGTTGGTAGGATTTTCTGTGCAGTTCTTTCATAAATCGTTTCTTTTCTTTCTATTTGGGTGATTTACCTTTTTCTTACTCATTCAAGCAAGTTATTTATGCATACTGAATAATAATCCTTCCCCAACTGTTTGAGTTGCAAATATTTTCTCTCAGCTTTTGTATTTCACATCTTGTATGGCACCTTTTGCACCTTTCATGCTAAAACTTTCTGTCTTTATGCTCAATGTGCATCTTCTGTCTAGTCTGACAACTTCTGCCTTTTCTTGGAATGTTTAGAACAGTTCCCTTAATTGAGTCACAAAATGGTTGGTTTAAATCTATGAAACTTCTGTTTATTTTCTACTTGCCTCATTTATCTGCTTTTTTCTTCTCTTCCTGCCTTTATCCCTATAGCCTTAATTTTTTAGTGGCTACTCTACAGTTTGCAGCATTGTGTCTTTAACTTGTCACAGTCCACTTTCCAATGACATCGTCCACTTCACAGGTAATGGACCAGTGTTGAAACAGGGGACTTTCAGGTCCCCTCCTGTCCTTGTGCTGCTGATTCATCACACATTTTCTTCTACATAGGAGATCCTTTGCAATCCTTTGCATTATTTTTTGTTCTAAACAATCAGTTATCTGCCACAGAAATGTGGCAGGATATTTTATATTTTCTCAAGTATTTACTACATCCCATGCTATCCATTCTTTTGTGTCGATCTAAATTACCAACTGGTCTCATCTTTCTTCTGCTGAAGAAAGTCCTCTTATAGAACAACCCTTCTGGCAACAAGTTCTCTCAGTTTTATTTGTCTGAAAAGGTCATTTCACTTTTGTTTTTGAATTATGTTTTCACTAAGTGTAGAATTCTAGAATACGAGTCCAGCACTACATAATGACATTTTAGTCAACCAGGGACTTCAGATACAGCAATAGTCTCATAAAATTATAATGGAGCTGAAGAATTCCTATCATGTAATGCCCGAGTAGTTGTAATGCAACACCTTACTCACACATTTGTGGTGATGCTAGTGTGAAAAAAACCCTACTGCCCTGCCAAAGGATACATACAGTGATCTGTAGGACACGACAGATAACCACCAATGATTTTGTTACTGGTTTATATATTTGCAATACTAGACTTCTTATCACTATTTGAGAGTGTGTTCCTACTTGTAAAGAGTTTTCTATAAAACAGCAACCTTGTGCATCTTGTGTTAACACATCTCTTGATTGCATAATTTTGTTTTGTTTGATTTAATCTCATGTTGTTTTGCTCCATGTGGCCCGAAGAGCAATGGGCTTTTCTTCCTTTCCTTTTTTCTTTCTTTCTTTCCTTCTTTCTTTCTTTCTTTCTCTCTCTCTCCTCTCTCTCTTTCCTTCCTTCCTTCCATCTATTTATCTACTTATTTATCTCATGTAGCCTATACCATCTAGGTTTGTGTGGGTACACTCTGTCATGTGTGCACAATGATGAAATCACCTAATAATGCATTTCTCAGAACTTATTTCACAGTTAAGTGACACATAACTGTATATAGAGCTCCAGTTTTTCTTTTAGTCCTGTAAGATGTGCCTTTTTGTTTGATTTCTTTGTTTTGCAGTATGGGGATTGAACTCAGGGCCTTGCCCTTGCTAAGTGAGTGCTCTGCCACTTGAGCGCCCCCAGCCCAAGGTTTGCTTTGTTTCTGTTGAGAAGTAGCAGTTACTCTTACCTTGTGTCCTATGCAGCATGACTTTTTGTTCTGGCTGCTTTTACAATTTTTTCTTTATTACCAGTTTTAAGAAATTTGGTTATGACGCACCTTGGTATGATTTTCATTGTGCTTACCCTGCTTGGGTTTTGTTAAGATTCTTTGACTTTACAATTTTCATCAAATTTAGAAACTTTTGACCATTATTTCTTCCAATGTTTTTCATGCCTCCCTTTCTTTCTGGAACTCCAATTATCCATATGCTAGGTTATTTAATCTTGTCTCATGGGTCACTGAGGTTCTGTTTTTGGTTTTTCAGCTTTTTTTTCTGTCTGTGCTTTAGTCTGAATCATTTTATTGTTATGACTTCATGTTCTCTGGTCTTTTCTATTTGTCATGCAGTAATAGTCTGCAGCATCCAGTCCGTTAAAGCCCTTTGAGTGAATTTTTAACATTGCGGTTTTCATACACGAAAATTCTATTTAATTTCACTTTCTGCCTTTCTCTCCTCATTATGAACTTGCTGCCACATTTATAATAACTATGTGTTAAAGTCCATGTGTCCTGTTTATTCCATCACCTATATTATTTTGAGGGTTGTTTCTTTCTTTTTTGGGGTTTGAACTCAGGGCCTACACCTTGAGCCACTCCACCAGCCCTTTTATGTGATGAGTTTTTTTGAGATAGGGTCTCACGAACTATTTGCCCAAGCTGGCTTCGAACGGTGATCCTCCTGATCTCTGCCCCTGAGTAGCTAGGATTACAGGCGTGAGCCACCAGCACAGGCTGGGGTTGTTTCTGAGTTGAGTTTTCCCCTGATTATGAGTCACGTTTAAGTGTCCTTAGCATTTCTTGGAATTTTTGTATTAGATGCTGGACATTGTGAATTTTACAGTTTTTGCTAGAATTTTAGTCTTCTTTAAAAGAATGTCTTTATTAAGAAGCAGCTATTTGAAAATCTGTTGGACGCATTTGAGACTTGTTTTAAATCTTGTTATGGTGAATTCAGAGTAGCTATTTCCTAGGGTTTGTTTATATCTACTACTAGGAATTGACCCTCTTTGTGTCTTTCCTGAATGCCCAAGTGTTTAGTGAGGTCTCTCTGCTGTGTGTGGTCAGCCTCAGGTGAAGTCTGAGAATTGTTCAGCTTACAACTCTCTACTAGTGGTTCTCTGCTCAGTCTTGTGGAATCTCACCCCATGTGTAAACAGTGTAGTATTTAGCCAAAGCCTCGAGGGATCTATGAAGATTTCTGGAGCTCTGCGTAGTTCCCTCCTCTCCATTTCTCCACTCTGCAAATTCCAGCCTGATCTTTGTCTCCTCAATTTACAGAGACTCCTGTTCTCCTTGAGTTCCCCCAGGTTGTAGGGAATTCTAGAAAGTGCCTCCAGGTAGAAAGCCAGGGCAATCATAGAAGTTACCTTGCTTATTTCTGTTCTTTTCAGGGATTACTACTTCACATCTGTTGTCCAGTGGATAAAAATTGTTGCTTTCTTCAGTTTTCTAGTGCTTAAGGTGAGAGGGTAAGTTGATACCAGTTTTGCTGTCCTGGCTTAAAGTGAAATCTATGGTGTCTTTTGATAAATAAAAGTTCTTAATTTAAATGAAGCCATATTTATTAATCTTCTTGATCATTTGTACTTCTGTGTCTTATTTAGGAAATCATTCTCCTATATTATATTCTAAAAGGTTTCTCATTTTGTTTTGTAATGCATTTAAAGCAACTTATATGTATTTCTTTTTTCATGTGTATAACAGTCACCAATTCACTCACTGAAAAGTGCATTCTTTCTCTATTGATTTGCAATACCTCCTCTTCCATAAGTCAGATTTCCATAAGCATGCCTCGGTCTCTGGGTTAAACTAGTCAATTTATTTATCTCAGGACAATACTTCACTCTTAATTTTTAGAACTTTATAATACTATGACTTTCCAGAAAAACAAGATCTCTCATCTTGTTCTTCAAACAAGAGTGTCTATGCTATTCTATACTATTTTCACTTTTATGAGTTTTAGAATCAGTCTCTCAAGTTTCAGATCATATGCATTGAGCTTTTTATAGGGGATACACCAAAAGTATTTATCAACTGGTAGACAGCTGGTATGTTTATAATATTTCATTTTGTGGTGGTCTTAAATATGCCCCCAAACTCTTTGACATTTCTTTCAAAGGATGGAAACTAATGATCCTCCTCTTCAGTGTGAGCTTGATTTAGTGACTTGTTTCTAACAGATTGAAAAAAGTAGAAGTGACAGCATTTGACTTCAGAGACTCTTTGGGTCACCCACCCAGTGGAAATTGACCTATCAAGTTACCGTATGGAAAGATCTATGTGGTGAGGAACTGTGTGTATAGCCAAATGCCAAGGAAGAACAAAGTTCCTGTAAGAAGCCTTGTGAATGAGCTTGGAAATGGATCCTGTAAGCCCCCATCAAGCTTTTGGATCACCACATCTTCAACTAACACCTTTTTTTTTTTTGGCAATACTGGGATTTGAACTTAGGGCCTCACAATTGTTAGGCAGGCACTGTACCACTTGAGCCACTCTGCCAGCTTCAACTAACATCTTAATTGCAACCTTGCAAAATCTTGGACTAGAATCACACAACTAAGGCTCCCCTGAATAGTTGACCTGCAGAAACTGAGATAACAAGCAAGAGTTTTAAGCATGGAGTTTGGGTAATTTTTAATGCAGCAAGAAACAATTAATAGATACGTTCATGTCACTGGAAAGTGTGTAACTCTCCATTTTATTAATCTCCTTTAATAATATTCAATTAAGCTTTGTAATAATCCCTTAAAGCTCTGTGGAAATCATTCCTAAATACTTTAAAATTGCCATGCTGTTGCACGTTTCTCTTTTATCTTCTGCTTGTCACTGATGAAAAAGGAACATCATTACTTTCGTGTGCTTATTTTGTATTCAGTAATTGCAAAACTTATCTGCAAATAATCTGAAGTTTTCTTCATAGAGAATCATATTATACGTGAATAGTAAGAGTTCTTTTTTTCCCCTTTCTAATTCCTATAATAAATTTGCTGGCTTGTGTCTCCAATACAATGATGAATAGAATTACCCTCGGAAAGAAATTATTCTCTTCCACATGATTTTTAAAGGAATATATGCAATATGTCACCATTAAGTGTGAAATTTGCTGTAATTTCTTTGTAAATATTCTTTACAAAACATTAGGGGAGTTTTTAGTTCATTTTTACTAAGATTTTTTTAATCACAAATAAATATTGCATTTTATTAAATGCTTTTGGTATTTTGCCTTCAACCTCTTAACAGCATTAATTGATTTTTCTCTTATTAAAAACCTTACATTCCTGAAGTAGACATTCATTGCTAAACTAATTTTGGAAACAGAAATGAAGTTTCAAGACTGAACTCTGATTATACACTTAGTAAGCAGCTAAACACAAAGAATTTATGGTTTTGTATGTGCTCAGAAACAGCTGTATTTAATATTAATTGTTCGAGATACTTTAAAGAGGAATTTGCTCCAGCTATATGACATTTTGGAAAAGGTAAAATAATGGGATCAGTAAATCGTTCAGTGGCTGCCAGGGCCTGAGGCGGTGGGGATGAATAGATGGAGCACAGAGGACATTTAAGGCAGTGAGTCTATTCTGCATGATACTGTAGTGCTGGATACATGTCGTTATCTATTTCCCCAAACCCACAGAATATACAACAAAAGCGGACCATTTTGTAAACTTTGGGCTTTATATAATAATGATGGGTCAAGATAGGTGCATCCGTGGCCATAAATATTCCACTTTGGTGGGGGATATTGATAGTGGGGAAGGCTGTTTGTGTATGCAAGCAGGGGATACACAGAAAATCTACTTTCTGCCCAATTTCCACTATGAACGCAAAACTTCTCTAAAAAAATTAAGTCTATAAGAAAGGAAGAGGAGATTTGGTTCTTGTTGGAACTGCATATTGGAGTGATTAATAGGACCTGGGTTTGTCCCCAATATTGACACATTCTGAAACATGTTTAAAATATGCTTTAACACTTTTTTCTTTTATTTTGTAAAGAGTGGATATGGGTAGAAGAGAAAGAAGGGGAAAAGAGAGATATAAACCATTTTAAATATTATATTTCCATAATTTGATTTTTTAAACTACATTGTTATTAGAAAATATTCATGTTTGCCAAAGCTTGCTATGGTTGAGGATTGTTTTGATTTGTATTGCTTTTTTTTTCAAGAAATGAGAAACAATTGTAAACAACAACCACTCAATGCCACAGATGACTTAAGGTCAACAGATCTTCTGATACTGTGCATTTGAAATTATATTTTAAGATTACAATCATAATGTAAACCTTTCTGAAATATTTTTCTGTCATTCATTTTTTTCTCTAGCCTGTTGTTAGTGAAAGTGAGATAGCCAAACCAATCTGTTATGCTTTAGATATGAAGTGTCTCCCATAAGGTTAGTGTGTTGAAAGTTTGGTCCCCATCTGGTGGATCCAGTCATTGGGAGATGAATGGATCCTTGAGGGCTCTGACTTAATCAATGGATTAATCCCATAATGGATTAATAATATGCTGGCATCACTGGGAGGTGGGATCTAGTTGGAGCAAGTAGGTCACTTGAGGTGTGCCCTTGAAAAATTATACTTTGTTCTGGTCCCTATCTGTCTCTCTGTCTCTCTGCTTCCTGGCTGCCATGAGGTGACCAACTCTGTTCCTTCACACCCTTCCACCAAGATGTTCTGCCTCACCACGGCCCAGAAACAATGGAATCAGCCAGCAATGGACTTAAACCGTGAGTCAAAATAAACTCTTTCTCCTTTAAGTTCAGTTATTCAGGTGTTCAGTTATTTTGTCACAGTGATGAAAAACTGACTAACACACTACAATGTTATCCAGTATGTAATATGTGTAAGGCCCCATGCTAAATGCTGTGTTTGGCCCTTTTAGAATGAACTAGATGACCTCCTCAGAAGCTTAACAAGCTATTCTGCCATCTAAGCAGTGTTTCACTCACAGTCCCAAATCAAACAAACTGTTCGGCAATACTAATAGCAATGCTAGATTGTGCTTTTTGTATAAGCACTACTTAAGAACAGTATTGATTTCCTGTGAGATAAAGAACATGTTCATTTTTCTTCTAAAGGAAAAATAAGCAGAATTAGTTTTAAAGATATGTTGGCTCAAAGTAGAATTAGATACTATGAAGGTTAATCTTGATTGTCAACTTAATTGGATTGATAAGCACATAGGAGATTAGTAAAGCACTTTTCTGAGTGTGTCTTTGAAGGAAGACCTGCTCTGAATGTGGGTGGCACCATCCCATAGGTTGGGGGCCCAGATGGAATAAACAGGGAAAAGGAAAAGGCCATCTAGCACAAGCATTCTTTCTCTGTTTCTTGGCTAACACGATGCAAGCTGTTTGTCATGCACTCCCACCATGATGGACTGAAACCTTGGAAACCGTGATCTAAAATAAATTTATGCTCCATACGTTGTTTACATCAGGTATTTTGTCTCAGTGATGCAAAGTTTGACTAATACAGATACCTATCTTTTTGTGAACCCAGCTAGATTAAAACTGAGTAACTTTTTTTCTGGTTCAAAAAATGAAAACGTAACTTTGGTATCCAATTCTGAAACTTTAGGATTCAAGGGGTTCACAATGGTTTTTCCTTTTCTAAATGAGTCTATATTTTTTTGATTAAACAAAACCCTCACAAAACAGAAACCTTGCTCATATAGTTTTGAAAGTTAGTAAAAATGCTTTCATAAAATGGCTGTGAAATGTTCTTCTTATGCTGTGCAAATGGCTACACACTGGTCTACTTTTGTATCAATGCAATGAAGCAGTATAATCCTGGGGCATAGCAGAACTTTCCAGGGAGTGTTAAATGTCTTGATCCATTGAGGCCATACTTCACATTCTGGCTTATCATTTAATATGTTTAAAGGAAGGATGGAAACTAAGTATGAGAAACTGAAATTTACGACTGGTTCATTCTGTTCCAGTACATTTGCTTGAATTGGAAGAAACTAATCAAGAAACAATGTAAAATAACAACTATAAATTTTTGCTAAATTAAAAAAAAACATGTAAGGAATTCCTTGTCAAAAGATATTTGGAAAGGTGTTGCAGAAATTTGAAGGGGCAGCCCAAGGAATGCTAAACACATTGGCCTTTATTGTCTTATCTGTATACTAGCTATAATGAGGACTTTGAGAGAGAGAGACAGGATTAAATAAAATAGCCTTTGTAAAAGCATCTAGCACAGTGTGTGCCTTCCAACAGATGTCTCTAAAATGTCAATTTTGCAAAAGAACAAAAACTCATAAGAAACACTAAATTCTTAAAGAAAAGACATGAAAGTAGAGGGAGGACTATTTGAGGGGTGAGGGAGCCCAGCTGGAGGAGGGAGGGGAGCAAGGAGGGTGATGGGGGTGAATTTGATTAAAGTTCATAGTATACATTTATAAAATGTCATAATGAAGCCCATTATTATGTACAATTAATTTTTTTTTGCGGCACTGGGGTTTGAATTCAGGGCCTCACACTTGCTAGGCAGGTGCTCTTAACCACTTGAATCACTCTGCTAGCCCTTAATTTTAAAAATTAAAATAAAAAATAAATACGAAGTGTTAGTCCCATTATAATGAGAGGAAAGCCTGCGGACAATTTGGATTTCGGTCTTTAATAATAGTTTACCTAATTAATCTAAATCTACTTTCCTAAGAGTGGTGCTTATTGGGAATTTTTCTAGGACAAGTGAGTGAAACCCAACACCACTTAGGTTACATAAAGAGGAGGTCATTGGCTCACTGGAGGATTCTTGCTAAATCTGACTTAGCGGTATTCTTGCCAACACGGGACAATGCAGATGTAGCAAGTTACAGGATGGATGCAGAAGGATGAGGCTTAGTTGAGAATAGGGATCAGAAGCAGCTAAGGAGAGAGTCTTTGTCATTACCCATGTGCTAGTCATCATTTATAGTCTCCTGTTCTGGCAAATTCCAGATTGAACACTGATCATTCATAAGATTTCTGATTGAAAATGACTCTGCAGTGGTCCCCTTGCTCATCTTTGAATGAAACACCATGTCTAGTGTAATGTATCATGACTGATTGAGTTTAGTGTATGTTCCCACCCCTGTGAGTGACAAAGGGCTCAGCCAGGACCATATGTTTATTGAAGAGAGAAGACTAAAAGGAACCAGACAAAGCAAGATGGACAAATATGTCAGGCAAAATTCCATGGCTTCCAAAGAGCATTATATTCACAGAAAACATTTTCTAAAGGACTTTGAATCCACAATAAAAAACATGAACAGTGAAAATAAAGAATCTGCAAGACTCCTTAAATAAGTAGAGACAAACATGGAAGGCTTGTCTGGCAAAGGGAAGTCCTAAAACTTACCTATTGTCTTTGTGTTTTGGATAGGCCTAGATCCCATATTTTAAAATAATAAACAGCACCCATCTTAGTCACTCAGAACCACTGTCTGGTGAGTAAGGATTGCTATTCCTCCAGCTCAGAAATTTATAAAGGCCACAGATAACAATCATCACTTTGAGTCTTTACTCCCATTTCTTGTTGAGGAAAACTTTTAAAAAAGAAATTATTTCAGATATGGTTCACATTTCAAGAACAGTTCATAGAGTATGCTTTGAGTTGTTGTATTTATTTTCCCTTATCTCCCAGAATGTCCCGATAAAAACCCATGATCCAGTACAGCTGCTTTATTTACTCTCCACAATCAGGCAACTCTTCCTTATGCATGGGATGGACCACACTCGGCATTTAATTCCAGTCATGAAATCTGTGCCCATCCTCTAGGATCTCATTATATACCCATCCCCACCATGTTGCCTTTTCTGTGAGTCCCCAAGAAGGCATCCCTCCCTTATCCAACTTAGATAGAACCAAGCTTCAGAACTTTGTGTGATACATGTGACCATATGTAGACATATCGAAGAGGATGATGTAAGGCAACTTTTCATAATCATTTGGAACTCTGTCTTACCACAAATCAAGCATTAGGTTGGGAATTAGAAGAGTTGGGCTTCTAGAACGTATGAGATATTAGACCTGGTGACTCAAATCCCTATCTATGACTTCAGAGGTGTCTCCAAGGTTCTTTATGACTCTAAAACAATTTTATTGTTTTCTGTTGTTCGCTATGTGCCTGTGGTCCTTTATTGTCTTAGGGACCATCTCCATGTTCTTTTTACTTTTGTAAGTTCCCCAAGCTATGTAGCTCCTTATAGATTAACACCGAATACTTACATCAATATTTCATCAAATAATTTATCAACTGCCTCGCAACCACAATTGCATTTGATTTTTAGAACAGTGTTTCCTGGGAGACATTATTTAATTCATTTTAAGAATGAGGACACTGAGTTTCAGAGCAGTTCCATGAATAAGTGGCAAGTGTTGGACCTATATCTTTTGACTCTAAGTCCAGTGTTCTTCTCTAAAATGTTAGGAAAAGAAGATAGGAGGGCACACTTTTCTGTGGTTTTATACAAGAAGAATAAGAACATAAATTAATATTTTAATATCCATTATAAGCCTTGGCCTGATTGTCAAACAAAGACAATAGGACAAATCACACAGCTCAGTACTCATGATGACTTGAGCTAACTGCAGGCCTCTAGACACGAAGAGGAGAGGACATGTAAGCACTCTTTGGACACCTTTGGTTATATTTGAAATGAAATTAGAGAAAATGTGCAAATATGCAGAAGGTCAAAGAAAGATGCCCTTGAAGGGAATGTAAATTAGCATATCTATTATGTAAAAGAGTAAGGTGGTTGCTCAAAAAGATTAAAAATAGAACTACCATATGATCCAGCATTTCCACTACTGGGGAAGGAAATGAAATCAGTATGTTAAAGAGACATTTACAATCCAATGTTCATTGCAATGCTATTCAAAATAGCCAAAGGATGGAAACAAACTGTCTATCCACAGATGAATGGATAAAGAAAATGTAGTCTACACAATGGAAAACTATTCCGCCATTAAAAGAATGATATCCTGTCATTCACAACAGCATAATAGTCCTGGAGAAAACTGTATTAAGTAAAATAAGCCAGGCACAGAAAGACAAATACCACATGATCTCACTTATATGTGGAATCTAAAATTGAACTCAAAGAAGCAAAATAGAATAGTAGTTACAAGCTCCTAGGAGGGGAGGGATAGAGAGAGGATGGTTATTAGGTGGGGTAGGAGAAATAATTCCTAGTGCTCTATATCACAATAGGATAACTGTGGCTGACAACAATTAATTGTATATTTTCAAGTAGCTAGTACAGAGGATTTTGAATGTTGTCAACACAAAGAAATGACAAATGTCTGAGGTGATAGTTAAGCCCATGACCCTGATCTGATCATTACACATTGGATACATATATTGAAATGTCACACTGTACTCCACAAATATGAGCAATCATTAAATATCAATGAATTTTTTATCTTAAAAAATAAAAAAGACACTCTTGAAGGAAGTCCCAGGAGCAAGGACTCTGTTTCACAAGCACACATGCCTTTCAATGATAATCTTATGGATCACTGGAGTTCTTAAGTCTCAAGACATCAATGCTACAAAGGCCACTTAGATCACCTGGTGAGAAAGGAGAGTAAGAAGAGGGGAGAGGGTATTAGGGAAGATTACTTAGCAACGATATTACTTAGTAGGACATTTTCATCAGCTTTTGCAACTAGCGTTGATAAGTTCTCTACTTATCCGTCCATCTTTTCTCTTCTGCAAGTGGTTTATAGGTATGTATTTATGCTAGTTTAATGTCTGTTGATTCCAAACCTCAGAGAATTTTCCTTTGATATAGATTCCCCTTTCATCTCTCTTCTCTCCATCTTCTGTCTCTCTTTTCCCTCCTCCTCAGGAAGCCAGTCTAAACAGGAATCTGCAAATTTCTTTCAGAATTGCTGTCTATAGAGACTGTTCCCCTAGGGATTATCAGTTAATTTTCCTGGGGCTTTGAATTCCACTCATATAATAGGCCTCTATCACTTTTTATCTTCCCTACTTTTTTAGTCTATGTTATCATATTCATTGTTATTGATGATCCCTAGGATTTGAGTTGAATAAGACCTAAGACCACCAACTCAACCTCTAAAGCAAACCAGTAGAGTCCATCCCCATCACTGTTTATTGTCATCCAGGTGGTATGACCTTCAAGCCATTTCTTTCTAGTCAATATGCTTAATAGGGGTTAGTGGCATGATGTTCAGAGAGAGAGATTCTCTCAGTAAGGCAAAAAGAAGAAGGCAATGAGGGTGGAGTGCCACAATTTGTAAGGATTAACTAGGAAACAGTCTAAATTAAACAGCAAGTTCACACAAAAGAAATGACCATTCACTCCATCATTTCAACTACAAGAAACTGAGCCAACTAAAAAATGAATTAAAATAATAAAATAAAATAAAGAGAGGAGGAGGGGGAAGATAAACAGCAGATTAATAAAAATGCACTATGGTTGAATAATGTACAAGTGCTTCATATTCTCAAAATTTACCTGGCTGACCCCCATTCTGTCCTGATCTCACACACAGCTCCTTAAAAATGAGCAAACTACAATTTTCCAAACATCTATGAAGGCATCAGCCAAATGAGAGAACTCAGAAATTTGTGTGCATGTGTGCGTGCATGTGTGTGTATGTTTGGGTATCAGTGGGGATTCTCCATATTCTCCTTTCTGAAAGAACAGTAGGTGCCTCTCTTAAGAATACAAATAACTTGTTTTGGCCTGGAGCAAATTACTTATTGTTTCTGATTTTTTTCCTCATTTGTCACGTATGTAACATCAAGGTACTATATAAGCCTCAGAAAATTCTGGCAGGTAATAAATGAAATGGGTGAAAAACTCCCAGTCTTATTTCAAGCAGAATGGGTGATCAATTATGGATAGCTATTATATTTTTACTGCTGTTATCAAAAGCTCTGTATGTCAATGTCTAGATGCATATCAGTATCTAGAAACAGGTCTAGTTGCATATGTCAATATTTGAATAGCTCTTTGTCAACATCTAGATATCTGCAGATCAAGAAGAGAAAGAAGGACCCAGCCACCATTCTTTTATCTAGGCATGTGGACTGAGGAGTGTTTCTTAGGCAATGAATTTCAGGTCAAGAAATTAGGAAAACAGCTGGGCACAGTGGCTCACACCTGCAATCCTAGCTACTTGGGAGGTGGAGATCCGGAGGATCACAGTCTGAGGTCAGCCCAGCCAAAAAGTTCACAAGATTCCATCTCAATCAATAAAAGCTGAACATGGTAGCATGCACCTGTCATGCCAGCTACACAGGAAGTGTAAATAGGAGAATCACAGTTCAGGCAGGCTCAAACATAAATGAGAGACCCTATTTTAAAAAATACCTAAAGCAATAAGGGCTGGGGGCATGGCTCAAGTGGTAGAGTGCTTGTCTGGCAAGCATAAGGCCCTGAGTTCAAACCCCAGTACTGCCAAAAATAAAAATTGAAAAATAAATTAGGAGAACATAGTAACACCTCTGCTTTCCAGACTACATATGCCATACCTTCTTGCTAGAAAACCAAGGTCCAAGTAACATTTATAAAGCTATAATAAATACAAAAGGAGATATATCTTTTACATCAAATATGAAAATATTTATATATATAAATATTAATTTAATGACTTTAATTGGTAAATATGTTAATATACCTTACATTTTTAAAATAATGGACTTCACTATGACATTTTCATATATGCATATAATGTACTTTGATCATATTTACCCCGATTACCCTCACTTATCCATCCTCTTCCCTTCCTCTAGTCCCCTTATTTTTCCCTGATATTCCCCCTTCTACTTTCATGATCTCTTATTTTAGATTATACATATGAGAGAAAACAAGTGATAATTGTCTTTCTGAGGCTTGCTTTCTTCACTTAACATAATCATCTCCATTTCCATCCATTTTCCTGCAAATGACATGATTTAATTCTTCTTTATTGGTGAATACTATTCCACTGTCTATATATACCACTTTTTTTTTATCCATTCTTATCTAGGTGATGAGCACCTGGACTGATTCTATGACTTGATTATTGTGAATTTTGCCATGATGAAGATGTGTATGCAGTTATCTCTAGTGTTTGCTGACTTGCATTCCTTCAGGTATACACCCAGGAATTGTACCTTACATTCTAACAGTCTGCCCTTAAGCAAAAACTGCATGTGCTAGCTGAACAATGGCTTCAATAATGTTCACATCTTAATCCCTCACACCCTTAACTCTCTTACCTTATGTGGTAAAAGAGACTTTATGGATGTGATTAAGTTAAGGACCTCGAGATACAGACTTGGATTATTCAAGTCAAGTCAACATAATCACAAGGGTTCAAGAAAGAGACAGACACAGACACACAGACAGGCAGGCTGCTGTCTTTGAAGATGGAAAAATGGGCCAAGAACCAAGGAATGTAAGTAGGAAAAGGCAAGGAAATAAATTCTCTCCTTGGACTTTGAGAAAGAATGTGGCCCTGTGGATTCATTTTAGACTTTTGGCCTCCAGAACTATAAGATAATAAATGTGTGTTGCATTAAGCCACTCAGCTTGTGGTAGTTTGTTACAACTGCAGTAGGAAACAAATACACTGAAGAAATCTGATGTGACTCAACATCTCACTGAAAACCTTAAAAACATAAATTTCCATGCGTCATACTCTCTTTATGGACAAGAGACGGAAGTTTGTTACCCATCTGTACCTTGACAGTTTGGAAACTGATTACGTAGTGCAGAAATGGCTCCAAAACCTAACATAGCATTATTCTCTGTTATGACATATGCAAATAAAGATATCCTGAGACAACAATTCCATGTAAACACAACCTGGAGTCTTAGACAGCTATCATAACCATTGGCAAAATCTCTTGTTTGCTACTCAGATGAGATATTGAACAGAGTTGATTTCCTTATAGTTTATAAGAAACAGAGAGATAATTGAAGTGAATAGATGCCTACTGTTCCTGGTCTCCAGGGCAATGTGGAAATGCACAAAAAAACAAAAATAAGGGCTGGTAGTGGCTAGAATGGTAGAGTGCCTGCCTGTTAAGCAAGTGTGAGGCCCTGAGTTCAAACCCTAGTACTGCCAAAAAAAAAAAAAAAGGAAGAAAGAAAGAAAAAGAAAATCACCACCAAAAAAATGCAGCTACTTTCTTTCCCATGTACTGTGGTATGGATAAGTGTCACTCAAAGTCTCAAGTATTAAAGGCTTGGTCCCCAGTCTGTGGCACTATTGGAACATGATAGAACCTTTAAGAGGTGGGGCCTACTGGGAGGACTTCCAGTCATGGGGGAATGGCCTTGAAGGGACTATTAGGACTTCAACCCAAGTCTCTTCCTCTTCCTTTCTTTCCATTTCCTGGCTATGAGGCAAATAGGCCTCTTCACCACATGCCCTGCCAAGATATACTGTGCCACAAAAGGCCCAAAGCAATTAGGTCAATTGGTCATGGACTAGTACCTCTGAAATGGTGAGCCAAGATAAGCCTTTATGAGTTGATGTATCTCAAGTATTTGTTATAGTAACTGAAAGCTGACTAACATACCCTGGTAGTATTTTATTTTTGCCTTCACTTTTAAAAGCTATCAGTTCCCCATGCAAGGTATCGGAGACACCATGAAAAGACCAAACCTATACATCATGAATGTAGAAGAAGGAAAGGAGATACAAACTAAAGGCATTGACAACCTATTTAATAAAATAATAGCAGAAAACTTCTCTAACCTCAAGAAAGAAAGAGTCACCAGGTGCAGGAAGCTTACAAAACACCAAGATGTCAGGACCAAAAAAGAAACACTCCCAGACATATCATAATCAAAACACTCAGCACACAGAACAAAGAAAGAATTCTGAAAGCTGCAAAAGAATAAAAACAAGTCACATATAAAGGCAAACCCATTAGAATAACAGCAGATTTCTCAACTCAAACTCTAAATGCAAGAAGGTCATGGAAAGACATAATCCAGGCCCTGAAAGAAAGCAATTGTCAACCTTGACTAGTCTATCCAGCAAAACTATCTTTCCTAATTGAAGGAGAAATTAAAACCTTCCACAACAAGGAAAAACTAAAGGAATTTGTGACCACCAGGCCAGCACTCCAGAAGATACTTAAAGGATTTTACATATAGAGGAAGAAACTAGAGTGAGACAGGAAAACTCAAGAAAGAATAAACCCTTTTGAGCAAGCAGACCAGTTAACAAGGAATAGGTAAAACTAAACAGGGGAATAAAAATGACTAGAAACAACAAGCACCTCTCAAGTTTAACACTAAATGTAAATGGCCTCAATGCCCCAATCAAAAGACATAGAATAGCAAATTAGGTTATAAAACAAGACCAAACCATACGTTGCTTACAAGAGACCCATCTCACTGAAAAAAAAAAAACACTGGCTTAGAGTCAAAGGGTGGAAAAAAGTTTTCCAAGCAATAGACCCCATAAACAGGCAGGAGTAGCTATACACATATCTGACAATTAGACTTCAGACTAAAATCAATCATAAGAGACAATGAAGGTCACTTCATATTAATGAAAGAAACGATTCATCAAGAAGAAGCATCAATCCTTAACATATATGCACCAAACACAGGGGCACCCATCTACATTAAGAAATCGCTAATGGCCCTAAAAGCACAGATAGATGCTAACACAGTGATAGTGGGAGACCTGAATACCCCACTGTGACCAACAGATAGCTCATCCAGGCAAAAGATCAACTAAGAAATTTCAGAGCTACTCCACACATTAGACCAAATAGACATGGTTGATATCTACGGAGTATTTTACCCAGCAAACAGGAAATACACACTTTTTTTCTGCAGCTCATGGAACTTTCTCCAAAATAGATCATATTTTAGGACACAAAGCAAGTCTCAACAAATTCAAAAAATCAAAATAACCCCCTGCATCATATCAGATCACAATGGAATAAAACTAGATCTCAACAACAAAAGAAACCCCAGAAAATATTCAAACACATGGAGGCTGAGCAGCACACTGCTGAAAAAACAATGGCTGACTGAAGTTATAAGGGAAGAAATCAAAAAGTTCCTAGAAGCCAATGAAAATGAAAATACAGTCTACCAGAATCTGTGGGACACAGCAAAGGATGTGCTAAGGGGTAAGTTTATAATGCCTACATTAAAAAAAGCCAGAGACCTCTCAAATAAACAATCTAATGATGAACCTTAATCTCCTAGAAAAACAAGAACAAACCAAACCCAAAACCGGCAGACAGAGAGAAAAATAAAGATCAGGGCCGAGAACATTGAGATTGAAACCAAACAAACTATACAACGTATCAATGAGACAAAAAGTTGGTTCTTTGAAAAGATTAACAAGATCGACAAACCTTTAGCCAACATGACAAAAAGGAGGAGGGAGAAGACCCAAATTAATAAAATCAGAGATTACAAAAGAGACATAACCACAAATACCAATGAAATCCAGAGAATCATTACAGAGTACATTGAAAACTTACATTCAAGTAAACTGGAAAATCTAGATGAAATGGACAAATTTCTAGACACATATAATTAACCAAAATTGAACCAAGAAGATATTAACCACCTAAATAGTCCTATTACATGCAATGTGATTGAAGCAGTAATGAAGAGTCTCTGTACAAAGAAGAGCCCAGGACCTGATGGATTCATTGCTGAATTTTACCAAACTTTTAAAGAAAAACTAACACCAATACTCCTCAAACTTTTCCAGGAAATAGAGAGGGAAGGAACACTACCAAACTCATTCTATGAAGCCAGCATTACACCCATTCCAAAACCCAATAAAGATGTAACCAGAAAAGAGAATTATAAACCAGTATCTTTAGTGAATATAGACGCAAATATTCTCAACAAAATACTGGCAAACAGAATTCAATCACATGTCAAAAAGATCATACATCATGACCAAGTCAGTTTCATTCCAGGGATGCAAGGATGGTTCAACATACATAAATCCATAAACATAATACAGCATATAAACGGAAGCAAGGACAAAAACCACATGATCCTCTCAACAGAAGCAGAAAAACCTTTGACAAAATCTTACACCCTTTCATGATAAAAACTCTGAAGAAACTGAATGGAAGGAATATTCCTCAACATAATAAAGGCTGTATATCACAAACCTAGAGCCAACATCTTACTAAATGGAGAACAACTGAAACTGTTCCCCTCAAAGTCAGGAACAAGACAGGGCTGTCTGCTTTCTCCACTCCTATTTAATATAGTTTTGGAATTCCTAGCCAGAGCAATAAGACAAAAACAAGAAATAAAAGTGATTCAAATAGAGAAGGAAGAAGTGACATGATCTTATACCTAAGAGAACCCCAAAAACTCTACCAAAAAGCTACTAGAAATCATAAACTCTTTTGGCAAAATAGCAGGATACAAAATTAACATACAGAAATAAGTAGTTTTTCTATATACCAACAATGCACAGACTGAGAAAGAAATCAGGGAAACAATCCCATTTACAATAGCCTCAAAAACAATAAAGTACCTCAGAATAAATTTAATGAAAGAAACCAAAGACCTTATTGATGCAAACTAAAACTGCTGAAGAGAGAAATCGAAGAAGACAGAAGATGGAAAGATCTTCCATGCTCGTGGGTTGGTAGAATCAACATTGTGAAAATGGCCATACTGCCAAAAACAATACACATGTTCGTCACAATCCCTATCAAAATTCCAACAACATTCTGCACAGAAATAGAAAAAACAATCATGAAATACATATGGAAACACAAAAGACCTTGAATAGCCAAAGCAATTCTGAGCAAAAAGTCCAATGCTGGAGGCATCACAATACCCAACTTCAAACTACACTACTGAGTCATAACAATAAAAACAGCATGGTATTGGCACAAAAACAGACGGAAGACCAATGGATCAGAATAGAAGATCCAGACATAAGCCCATGCATCTACAGCCAACTGATCTTCAACAAAGGAGCCGAAAGCACACAATGGAGAAAAGACAGCCTCTTCAACAAATGCTTCTGGGAAAACTGGATATCCACATATAGAAGACTGAAACTAGATCCCTGTCTTTCATACTATACCAAAATCAACTGAAAGTGGATCAAAGATCTCAATATAAGGCCTGAAACTTTGAGGAGAGGTTTTTTTTGTTTTGTTTTGTTTTTTGGTGCTGGGATCAAACCCAGGGCCTCATGCATACTAGGCAAACACTGTACCACCAAGCTACAGCCCAGCCCAAGGCCTGAAACTTTGAAACAACTCCAAGAAGCAGTAGGAAACACACTGGAACATATAGGTATGGGGAACGACTTCCTAAACAGAACTCAAAAGGCTCAGCATCTAAGAGACACAATGAACAAATAGGACTGCATCAAACTAAAGAGCTTCTGCACAGCAAAGGAAAGAGTCACCAGACTCAAGAGACAGCCAAAGAATGGGAGAAAAATCTTTGTCAGCTACTCATCCAATAAGGGACTAATATCCAGAATCTACAGGGAACTCAAAAAACTCAAACCAAAAGAATCAAACCCCAATGAATAAATGGACAAATGAATTAAACAGGGAATTCTCAAAGTAAGAGGTACAAATGGCCAATAAATACATGAAGAAGTGTTCAACTTTCCTGGTTATAAAAGAGATGCAAATCAAAACAATACTTAGATTTTTATCTCACCCTAGTTAGAATGGCCATAATCAAGGGAAATAACAACAACAAATGCTGGTGAGGATATGGTGAAACAGGAACCCTTATACACTGTTGGTGGGAATGCAAATTAGTACAACCACAATGGAAAGCAGTATGGAGACTCCTCAAAAAACTAGAGATAGAACTGCCATATGATCCAGTGATACCGCTCCTGGACATCTACCCAAAAGAATGTTAAGACAGGATACAGTAGAGACACCTGTACACTGGTGTTCATCGCAGCATTGTTCACAATAGCCAAACTCTGGAAACAACCCAGATTCTCTATAACTAATGAATGGATCAAGAAATTGTGGTATATATACACAATGGAGTGTTACTCAGCCATGAGGAATAATGACATGGGGTTTGAAAGTAAATGGATGCAATTGGAGGACATCATGTTAAGTGAAGTCAGCCAGGATCAGAAACACAAAAGACACATTTTCTCTCATATATGGAAGATAGATCCAAAGGTAAACCTATACACAAAAACAAGCATGATCACATACAAACCCAGATGTAGAACATGTTTGTAACAGTGGAACTACTCTATGGAACTCGGGGAAAGAGACAAAGGAAAAGAGAATGATAGAGCATCAGTAATATCACATAACATAAGATGTGAAGGTAGAGTATATAAGGATATATATTGAAAACTGCTGAAAATGGGGGGTGGGAGGTAAAGGGGTAAGGGAGAGTAATGGAAGGGATTGAACTGATGAAAGTAAAGCACACCCACAGTGGGCATGCATTGAGACATCTCTTTGAACATCAACTCAAAAACCAAGACTGTGAAATATGCAAAGTGTTGGGGGGGGTACTTGTGGGAAGGGGTGAAGGAAGGAGATTAAGGTGACAGTATATGGTAGATGGACTTCATACACATATATGAATCAGAACTAAGAAACCTTTTGCAATTGCTTTAAGTGGGACGGGGAGGAGGTTGAGGGGGAGAGACAATGGGGCAATGTAACTAATGTACAACATAAGTCTAATTGGAATTGTCACTATGAATCCCCCCATAAAATGAATACATCTTAATAAAAAATTTATAATAACAAAAAAAGCTGTCAGTTCCCTATCACTATTCATCATTCAGTGTGTTTTTCTCTGCTTTGGCTAAATTTCAAGAACTTCCACTCACTTCCCTTTCCCTGGTGGTGGTCTTTTACCCTCATACTTTCTCTTCAGATTGGATGATACTTGAAAGAAGAATAATCTGGAAAATTAGGGATCTAAAAGAAATCCTGCTCAATACTGCATAAAACACTTGACTGATTTTTTAGAGGTAAATGTGTCTTAAGAGAAAATTCCCCAGGCTTTTCTGAGACATTTCCTGGCACAAAAAGCAGGTTCCAGGCCTGCACATTTAGGTGGAACCTTTGGTCTAGGGCTGCTCTCCAAAGTGCATCCTCTATAGCTTATGTGTTTCTATCTTGCTATCCCCTGGTCCCTTTCCTCACACCCTCCAACAATGCACTTTTCCTGGCCCTGTTGATGGAATCTATCAGCTTCCCCTCTCCATCTATTCCTTCCTTCTTTTCTGTCCTCCTGTTTCTTGCTATTTTTTGCATGTTCATTTCCTTTTCTCTTTCTTTTTCTTCCTTGCTCTCTCACTCTAGCCTTTTTTTTCCCCTTGGCAGCACTAGGGATTGAACTCAGGGCCTCTTGCTTGCTAGGCAGGCACACTACCACTTGAACCATTTTTGCTTTAGTTTATTTTTCAGCTTTTGAGGGACTTCCTTGGACTTCCATCTTCCTACCTCTGCCTCCTGAGTAGCTGGGATTATAGATGTGTGCCACCACACCCAGCTTTCACTGATGGAGGGGGTGAATTCAACTATGATATTTTGTAAGAACTTTTGTAAATGTCACAATGTACCTCCAGTACAACAATAATAAAAAATAAAAATAAAAATGTTTTCATATTAATTGATGTGTAATTATTATACATATGGATGGGTACAGTATGATATTTCAATACCTGTGTACACCTTAATGATTAGATCCGGGAAATTAGCATGTTCATTACCTCAAACATTTATCCCTTCTTTGTGTTGGGAACATTCTAAATCCTCTCTACTAGCTATTAGAGGGCTCATTGAGGGAAGTACACTTTCCAAGAGTACACCGTTGGGCAGGAGTTCTGGTAGCTTTGCAAGGACCCTGGAGAATTTTTAACAGACTCTATTAAGAATTAGCTATTACTACGTTCATGTCATACTGCAGTAGGGCAGCTGGCAGCTGGCGATTCTGATGAATTTACACCCCCATTAACTTCCCAGATTAAACTCTAGGTAAGCAAATAGACATGTGCACAAGAGAAAATAAGTTATTAAATAATACAGCATTATATGACTGAGAGGACCTTTTGTGATCTTCCATTTATAAGGCCATGTTCTACGTCCTATGGGAAAAGCAGAGACTTCATCCCAGGAGGCATAGAAGTGGAGGTTGCTGCCTTGGATGCTGGCATCTTGGGGCCTGAGTTGAATTCCTGTTTGCCACTGACAAGCCTTGTAACTTTGAAAATGTTCATCAACTCTTTGAACCTCAGTGTACTCACCTACAAAAACATTTGGGTAACAATTTACTTGCCTCCCAATGTTCTGATAATTAAATGAGAAGATGCATAGAAAATACTTAACATGGTGTCTTCCCCATAATAAAACCCAATAATGGTTGGCTGCCATTAATTTATTATTGTGGAAGGTGAAAGCAAAGCTCCACTGCTTTTAGCTTCTTCGTGCCTATATGATCTAATTTCATTCCCAATGCGACTCCATCCAGTATGGATTAGGTCAGAAGCCAAAGGGTCTGAGATCATATCATGCTTGATCTGGTAGGAGGCCAGAGGCTTCCTGAATTACAGAATAGATAGTTACTACTTGCAGCGGGAACAGTGAAAGCAATTTTAGCACCAATTCCCTAAGCCCTAATCTTCATGGGGCAATGGAATGAAGGCCAGATGTCACCTCCACATGTAGCAGAATTTCAGCCTCTAAGAGGAACCACAAACTGGGAGACCTGAAGCTTCTATAGCCTGCTGGCACACCTGCCCATCATCTCCTCCCACAAAGAGAGGAAGATGACTCATGAAGCAAGCCTCCTGAACAGGAGGAGCTGGGAGGAGAACTGAGCTGTGCTTTCTGAATGGAAGGAAAGGCTCTGAGGAGGTCCATTTTGAAATCTTGATAACTTTGGGGAATCACTATTATAGTTTCCAAGGCCTTTGCTCACAAAACCTGGAGCACGCAGAAATACAAAAATAGTCATGGAGAAGTGTCTCCCACCAGTGTCATCCATACTCTACAGACGCAATGCTTGTTGTCCACCCCAAAATCATGAGTAGGAGACATCGAGACTGGGTCACCATGCCAACTCTGCTTCTCTAATTTCTCCCACAACCAATAAATAGTATTATTTAGTGGATTCATAAGATACAACTCTTAAAGTACTTCATGAACTGAATGAGTTGAATGTGCTAGAGAAAGTGAAATTGTCTACAAATTAATGCAGTCAGCTCAGGGAAATTTATCCTGCAGCACATCCCCATCGTTTGGACTTACTATTTCCTTCTGTAACACTAACATTGACCTTTTATCTGCCCCACTTCTTTTTTGTTGGGGGAGACTGGGACTTGAACTCAGGGCTTCATGCTTACAAAGCAGGCACTCTACCACTTGACCCACTCCTCCTGTCCACTTTGCTCTGGTTATTTTGGAGATGGGGGGGTCTCACGAACTATTTGCTTGGGCTGGCCTCGAATCTTGATTCTCCAGATCTCAGCCTCTCAAGTAGCTAGGATTAGAGACGTGAGCCAGCACTGCTCACTGTCCCATTTCTTTAGGACATTATCAGATAATGTTAAAAATAAATTTACTTTAAAGATTAATGCAAATTTCTAAAGAATTTATACTTAACATAAAATACTATTAATAAATAATTTAGCTCAGATTTACCGATTCTAATGGAAGGTTTCAGACAAGTAGATCTTTTAGTATAAGGACACATGTTACTTAAAACCTATCTCCAATTACGCTACAAACATATTTGTGCTTGTGATTTTATTTAACCCATTAGAAAACCTAGAGCAGAGGCACTTCAGAGGAGAAAATCAAGTTCAAGGTGACACATGCATTAGAGTTTATGTAAAGGTAAGCTGCAACATGGACTCTAAATCTTCAAATTTGAAGGATGCTGAACTTCTGTCAACTCCCATACTCTCAGCTGCAGTATGTTGGGGAGCCTCATTAGGAAGATCACCCTGTCAGATCCATGACTCTCTTCAGAGATTTTGCTATCCACATTGTATAAAAGCCATATGAATGCTGGGAGCCTTGTTACTGATAGGTTGGTGTCCTAGCTCCAGGGATGTTCAAATAGAAACATCTCTGAGAGGTACCAGTCCAATTTTATAATCAACATACTTTTAAATAATAAATAGAAATAATTTCATATAGTTGGCAAAGACGGTCATAAAGCTAACATAGAATTTATCACAGTCTATTGTAGAATCAGCTCAATGGGTTATGCAGCAGGCACACGAACATTCATATTACTATCTTTGCATTAGTTTCTCTCTTTCTTGGTTTCCTTTCATTCAATCAGGTGTCTGAGAGTTTCAGTTCTGTTTATCTTTTTACAATGACAGCTAAAGCTTACATCCTAGAATGTAGATGTCTGATTTAAGTGCAATAGTTAAATTTTAATAATGAAAACTAAGTAATCAGGGAGAACTTTCTTGGAAAAGATCACTCAAGGAGAAAATTGTCTGTGGTGGTGTTCAGAGCACAGCTCCGCTCCACCAACAGGCAATCTTGAAGCACATGAGAAAATCAGCATTAGCATCAAATAACATTCTTCAGACTCCTTCCAAATTCTCTCTGGTCTTCCAGAAATCTAATACCCTCTCCTCACCACCTGTTTCATTTGAACTAACTACCAGAGAATGGGGCGAAATGTCTGTTTCACTACTCTGCTTTTCCCAAAAGGCAGAACTTATAAGACAAAATATTTAAATTTTTTGTATTTCTTAAGGTGGGAACTCAAATAGACTGCCAGACAAGCAAGACACCTAGGTTTTCTTCCTCTCCTGCCTCATGTTAAGTGCAAGCAGTCATCCTTTACACAGCAGTTCAAGACAGTGCCAGTGACCATCCACACTGAAACTGGACAAAGGGTTGTCAGTCATTGTATAAAATGTACATAAAAAATAAAATGTATTAAAATATTAAAATTCTCTCACCATAAGTTATAGATGCACAGGCAAATTAAAATAGTAAAAGTAATATTTCTAAAGCACACTGTAAATTAAAACATCAGAAACCTTCAAGATCAGAGTGTTTTATTTATTTGTAAAACACCATCCTATACCTTACTTACAATACAGAGTATCTTGCTTGGTCAGACTCTTTTGTAAAGGTGACCAACTTCCAATGTTGTATCCTTTGTACCATCAACAAGCGCTCCTTTAGGACATCTTCATCCTTCTATGAACCACATTTCTCATTTATGTGGATAAATTCCCTTCACTAAGCGCCTCTGACTGCAGATCTAGCAACTCTCAAGTCATGGCAGCATCAGTAGCCCCTCAATGAACTATTTCTAACGTAACTCCACTTGGGTTTGACTCTGATTTCACTTCCAATGCTTCACTTTGCATTTTTGTAAAAGTTGCCAACATCTCAAGATGGGGTCACATATGTCAAATCCAAACAAAATAGAGTCAAGAGGCTAAGGAGGGAGGGCCCACATGCACACATGTCTATGATAAGAACCTTTACAAAGACTCTCTGAAGGACTTTTGTGCATATGCCTGGAACAAGAACTTCCGTTAAAGGGCTTCCAGACTGCAGCCTGCCACATGAGTCAGAAGTGTAAGAACACTTGCCCAGTACAGTTTCCACTAACAAACTTATGTCAATTCCTGTGATAATGTTCCAGTGTGGCAATGTTGAGAAGCGGTGTGTAACTTTCATCAGGGGTGAGACTCAGAGTAAAGTGTTTAGGTCATTGGGGTATGTCCTCAGAAGGGACTAATGTAGTTCTCAAGGGACTGTGGTCAGTTCTCATGAGAGGATTACTATAAAAAAGAACATGTATGGCCCCTGTTTACTTTCTGGCTTCATGTCTTGACATGTGATCTTTCTCTCACAAACAAGTTGCCATCATGATGTCATCTGTCATGTGCAAGAGTCAGTGCCATGCTGTTTGGACTGTCAGCCTCCAAAACTGTGAGATAAAGAAACTTCTTTTCTTTATATATTATCCAGCCTTGGGTATTTTGTCACAGCAACAGAAAAGTGCCTAATACAGTTTCGGTAACCAGTGTTCTTTTTGTCTCAAAACAACCTATGCATATTCCTCGTTGTCTCTCTTCACTTCCCTGAAGGGGCCCGTGGTTTCTAAGGCATGCAAATTCTGCATTGCAATGGCTTGCTAATCCCAATTAAACTCAGTTTTGAACAGGTACTCTCCACATTGTTATTTACATTACTTCCAATTAGCCAAATACCTAATTCACCAAATTATTAATTTGCTTAAGGCCAATTATCTGAAGGTTTGATTTAAGTGGGTCAGTTGGAATGATTTGGGTCCATTGCTGGTTAGAATGGCTTTTAGTTTCTCTGCTCACTAATGCAAGGTAGCCAGGAACCAGCATTTCCTAATCTGATTTCCAATCAGATTAGTTTGATGTACCCCCAGGGCCAGACTGGTACTGAGCTCCACTGTGTAAATGGAGCTCAGCTACCCAGGCACACGCTGCCCATACAGAGGGTAGGTAACCAACGGCTGGATGGAAGGGCACTGTAACTCCCATACTTTATAACTATGGTTTTCTGAGGTCCAGTTCCTGCATACAATCACAGGCGTCTGCTCAGTTCCCTGACCCTCTTTGGCTGGTCCTTAGATCCACCCGTCTTAAAGGGAAAGCAAGTTCTACTCCTGTTTTGTGTCTCTGACTCAAATCTCACTGTAATATATTTTTCAATGAGTTGACTCCAATGACATTCCCTTAGGGCCACACTGGACCACAAGGTAGATACTGGCAGGGACAGTATGGCAATACTTTATGTGACCTCCAGAAGAAAGGAAAATGTAGGCATTTGTTTCTCAAAGCATCAAGCTTGGGCATGACCTTTTCATGATAGCTCCCTATTTTAGCACCAAACTTTCACATTGAGAAAGGCAGAGCACTTCTCAGGAGCCAGACTGTTATGCAGCTCCCAGACCATGTAAGTTCAAGCTACTTTTCTGTTCTGCATCTCTTCCTCTGCCAATTTTTCCCCACTGTGTCTCTCCCTCTTTCTCTTTGTGTTACTCCTTCCCTCTGCCTGGCTGCTGTGGGCTCAGGGCCCTACCTCTTGCTCTCTGATCCCATAACCAGTCTACATCTCTCCAAGTCTGTGTCTGTACAATATTAAACTTGAGTGCCTTTTTTTGTTAGCCACCTCACCAAGAAGCTATTTTCTAGCTGTTTCTGTTCAAGCCACTGAGAAGCTGGAAGGTACTGCTTTTGATTATAATCTGCCATGTTCAAGACATTTTCACGTATCTTTCACAGGAATATTTTTCTTTAATATTTTTATTAAATACCAAATTAAATGTCCCCCACTACTCTTCCTTCCAGCACTTTCATAAACTGTTTAAGGTGGAGGACCCAAAACAGTGAAAAGCTACTATCATGAGTAAAACATGAGCATGTATTGCCTGCCTTCTCCTTTGCAGGCATCGAGCTGAATGTTTTGCATAAATTATTCAATATTCACTTCAATACTGTAAAGAAACTCTACTACCATTCCTATTGTAGACTTATGGGAACCACAATATGGACAAGTTAAATACAACCAAACTCAGGTGGAACCAGACAATTGCTCTACGAGTCCGATCTCCAAACTTACCACTATCCTTTATTTCATCACTCAGTCTGTCTTTAACAAAGAATACCTTCTCAGGCGAGACCCTTCTCAGGTGAGACCCCATCCTGGGAGCAGAGGAGGCAAGGAGAAGACCCAGACACTAGTCTTACAGTGTGTGCCCTCCAGTTGGAGGATTGTGACATATGAACAGGCCATCTGGCTCCAGGTCTCCACTTTTGACTACTTTGTATCCAGCTACTAAAGATAAGTCACTTGTTTTCTTTTCTTTGGTTATTTCCATAGAAATGAATAATACTTCCAGTTTACTTCTGAAACTTGTTAGTTTTTCTTACCCTCCTGAGAAATGGTTTCCCAGGAAGATTCCAAGTGTTTCAAAGGCATAATTTATACACAGAGCTTAAGAGTGCACATCAGCTGGTGGCTTCAGGTTCCTTTTGCTTTGCTTTGCTTTTCAAACAATGGAAGGGGGCCAAGTCAGCATTTCAAAATAACTGAAGCCTGGGGAAATGGAAATCAATTCAAATTAGCACAATTATTTACTAGACTGATTTTTAAACTTTATAAATGTTGAACTATCTAAGGAAGGACAGTGAATTATGGGGAATTATAGTTTTTGGTTGCAGGTGACAAAAATCAAATGAGCTGGGTACATTTGCAAGGTGTGTCACAGAACCAGGGAGAGGAATGAAATTGGACCTCAGGGAGTGAGTGGTAAAGAGAACCAGAAAGGAGTGGGGAAAAAGGCTGAGAGATACGTGTGTGCCTGTGTGTGTGTATTCACATGTGTACATACATGCATATCCAGTGACCGGCTTTTTCAAAGATGTGGCTTACATCAAAGATCCTCAATTTAAATGTTACTCTTTAAAGAACATTCAGGATCCAATTGTCTTTCAGTACCAACTGAAGTTCTTAGCGTGAGTCTCATTGTCCCACCTTGGGTTATGTGTACAATCCTGATCCAATCAATATCAGCCATAGTGGGCATGCTAAATGTCATCATCAAGTCTTCCCAGAGTGTCATCCATGCAGCCAATCTTTTAACAAATATGTATCAAGTGCCTGCTGGACCAGCTGCTGGGAAACAGGAGTGATCACAGGGACTTTGCATTCAGTCCAGTTGAACAGAATAGTTTGTGACCCAGTTTTACCACATGATCTCAAAGTTTTAAAAAATTGATTTAAATCATAAAAACCCTCTACATCATAGGGTTTCTTCAAGATCCCATCCCCTAACCTTAATCTTTAGGCTGTATGTGTTCACATCCTTTCTTACAACATTTATTGAATCTCATGTGAGTTAGCTGCTGATCTGGATGGTGAGAGACCAGGATGCCTGGTCTTGAAGAGCTCACATTTCTTATGAGAGAGTCATATTTCCAAATAAAACTCAGCAAAACATTTACTAAGGTGAAAGGTCAAACATAGAAATAGGAAAGACTGGGGAACTAAGGGGCACAGAGGTCCATTCAACTCCAGGGCCCAGAAGGACTGGAAAGGTGATTTTGTGTCACTCTACCCTTTATATAGACAGTAATAGAAAGAATAAAATTAAAGCCTAAGTACATGGTATGCATTAGCACTGTTGAAAATTCTGGTGTATTGGGTTTCATTTTAATGACATACCTTCTAACCTTAATCGGAAATACCCTCTGACCTCCGTTGTCCTTCTAGTGGGTCTGAGATGAGAGTGGGTTTGGCGATCCTTTGTCCTCATAATTATTATTAAGGCCTCAACCATTCAGTACTTTGGATGGGATTTGGAGTTGGCCCTAGGAAAGGGCTAAAGCATTTGCAACTCTCCTTCACAAATGGGGTATATAAAACAGCTTGGAACTGCTTCAAAACTGCCTTGGAGGTCCTTTTTAAAATTAACCAAACATAATATGTCACTGTTCCTACACTTGAACACCACTTTCTTCCTCAACAGAAACATCAAAGTTTTCCTGTAGACTTTCTTCCCATTCTGAATTAAAGATTCTTCTGAATCACTCTAGGATGCAGATTATTGCATGGCTTTCCCTAGAACATGATATATTTATCGTGTTCATTTCTCTTGCTTCCTTAGATCACTACGCTTCATGCCCTTTCCTGGGACAACTGGTTCCCAGAGTTCAGGATGCACCAGGAACACTTGGTGGGCTCCAACCCCAGAGTTTCTGATGCAAAAGATCTGGTATGGACCTCAGAATTTGTATTTCTAATAAGTTTCCAGGTGAGGCTGATGCTCTCATCCAGGGTTAACCTTTAAGAACCACTTACCTTAGATCTTTTCCAAATGGTTTGCTGAAACACCAAGAACTTGAAAAGACACCTAAAAACCTAGCTAGCATTTGTTGCCCTTAATGCAGAGAAACTAAAGCAGATACCTTAAAGCAACTGAGGCCAATAGGAAAAGGGGACCAGGAACTAGGAAAAGGTGAGATCAAAAAGAATTAACCTAGAAGGTAACACACACGCACAGGAAATCAATGTGAGTCAATGCCCTGTATAGCTATCCTTATCTCAACCAGCAAAACCCCTTGTTCCTTCCTATTATTGCTTATACTCTCTCTACAACAAAATTAGAAATAAGGGCAAAATAGTTTCTGCTGGGTATTGAGGGGGTGGGGAGGAGAGGGAGGGGGCGGAGTGGGTGGTAAGGGAGGAGGTGGGGGCAGTGGGGAGAAATGAACCAATCCTTGTATGCACATATGAATAATAAAAGAAAAATGAAAAAAAAAAAGAACTTGAAAATGACTACCTGTGCCATCAAGAATAACAGCTATTTCACAGCACATTCTGCTAAGATTCTTTTTAGCTGATCGGATGAATTCATTGTCCATGGAACCCATTAAAAATACATGGTGAATCTGGGTATGGTGATGTATGCTTATGCTCTCAGAATTTGGGACTCTGAGGTAAGAGGATTGTGAGTTTGAGGCTAGCCTGAGCTATACAAGACCTTGTCTCAAAAAATATGACTAGTTGTATCAAACAGAAATCTCTTGTATAAATACTTAAGAAAAAAATTACCAGTCTTTCATTAGTGTACAAATCTCACATTCACTTTTCATGCTTGCATTAGTGTAAAAATCTCACATTCACTTTTCATGCAAGTAGAACTATATCTTTGGCAAAGAAATTATGTCACCCTTATGTAACTTGTTTTTTTAAATGATACAAGGTGGCAGAAATGATAAACAGAATCGAATGTACACACTTTCTTTCAAAACTGGTGGATTTTTTTTCAAGACTTGTGTTTTTCAACTTAATACCTTTGACAGCTTTGGTATTGGCAGTACAATTTTAAAATCATCTGTAATTGCACTAAAACACACATTACATAGAATTTACCATTGCTACCATCTTTAAATGTACAGCTCAGTGGCACTGGGTGTATTTACACTATTATGCAACCATCACCATCATCCCTCTTCAGAACTCTGTCCATCTTGCAAACCTGAAACTCTGTACCCTCTTCCCCAGCACCAGGCAACTACTATTCTACTTTCTGTCCTATGAATTTGCTAAAACTTTTTGAAGTGCTTAAGTGGGTGAATGCAAACAACTGAGACTTTAAACTAGCATGAATACATGCCTATAAACCACTTGCTGGAGAAGAGAAAAGATGGACGGATAAGTAGAGAACTTACCAAAGCTAGTCACAAAGGCTGATGAAAATGTCCTACTAAGTCATCTTCCCTAATACCCTCTCCCCCTCTTCCCACTCTGCGTGTCTCCTTTCTCACCAGGTAAGTGGGAAAGTGGTAAGTGGCCTTTGTAGCACTGATCTCTTGACACTTAAGAACTCTAATGATGCATAAGAGCAGCGGAATACCAAAGTCAAGGAAGCCCATCATTTTTTCCTTTTCTTTTTTCTCCTCTCATCTTTGAAACTGACATTACTGAAGAATCTGAGCGGAATCATTTCATCAGCATCAGGAGCAGAAAAAACCTGCAAGGGGCTGAGGCTGGCTGATAACGCAGGCCAGGTTTTCAAGGTCGCAGCACAGGAGTGAGCCAGCATTCCTCTGGATGCCTGGATGCAGAGTTCAAAGGAAACATCTAGCACATTCTAACTTTAGTAAATCCCCAGGCCAAAGGTAGACTTTTCAGTAAATTAATAATCCCTGAGTGACATCCTATGAGTTCTTTCAAAGACTTTTCCCTTCACCCTGCCCTGACCCCTGACCTATCATTCATTCCTTGCAAAATGAATGGGGCCCATCCATTAAAACTTGGCCTCTCTGTCTAAGCAGAAACCTTGCAAACATCAGATAATCAATTTGCACTTAGGCCTTTCTGCAGAAATGGAATGTTTTGATGCCTTTAAGTTTTATATTTTCAATTTTAGAAAAGTTTGTCTTAAAAAGTATTTCAAATGAAGGTTCAGATGAAAGCAGTGTTTCATGAACACATGGTGAGTTTACCCAAATAAGAAGTTCCCAAGTTATATTTTTAATGCTGAACTCTTCGTTCTCTAATAATGTATGAGATTTGTATTACTGTTATTGATAATAATGAGTCAAAAGTGAAAACTTGTTAGTAACTATAAATACACACTTCAAAGCTTAGTTTGGGGATTAAGTTGGATGCTGCATGGTGGTAAAGAGGAAATACTAAGCTGGCATTAAGGGAAAGAGCTGAGATTTACTGAGTCCCCATCATGTACCGGGAAAACGGCTAGACCTTGTGCTTGACTTGATTTATTACAACTGCCATAGAACTATCTTCCAATTTTGCAGATGAGTGACTTGTTCAAGTTCACATAGTTGATAAATGACTGAGTCAGAATTCATATCGTGTTCTTTGTGTTCATTTTTTTCATTCAAAATCAGAGAGTGGGCTCCCTCAAGGGACCAGGTGCAGAGGAGCCCATCATCACTCTTCATGGAAGTCACATTTATGTGTGAAACACTCCTTTGTAAGAGTTATCAAGTGTCCTCATACTCAAGTGGTATTACTGTCTTTGTATTGCCTTGAAAGAGAATGAGTGTCCAAAGCCACATAGAAATTAACAAAGCTGCATTTTGAATCTAGGCCTGTTTAGTTCAAAAAGAAATGATTTGGGTCCACGTGTTTTAAATAACCTCTCTGTTGTGGATTGCATGCTTGTATCCCCACCAAATTCACATGTTGAAACCCTATCCCTTGATGTGGTGATTTAGGAAGTGGGAAACTTTGGGAGGTAATTGGGATGAGATGAGATGATGAGGATGGAGCCCTCATGGGCATAATTAGTGCCATTTTAAGAGTTAGGAGAGGGCTGATGGAATGGTAGAGCTCAAGTGGTAGGGCACCTCCCTAGCAAGTAAGAGACCCTGAGTTCAAATCCCAGTACTACCAAAAAAAAAAAAAAGAATTAGAAGAGAGCTTGCTTTCCCACTCTGCTCTCTACCATGTGAGGCTACAACCAGAGATGGCCATCTTCAAACGAGGAAGTAGGCTCTCACAAACAAGGGATCCAGTGACACATTGATCTTATACTTCCCAGCCCCCAAAACTATAAAAAATAAATTTATGTTATTCAAACCACTCAGTTGTAGCATCCCAAATTGTCTAAGACAATCTTTGAGCTTCAGTTCCTCTGCCTATAAAACAAAGCTTATAACAACTCTAACCACAATAGCCAAAAAGTGGAAACAACTTCAATATCTATCAAGTGATAAACGCACAAACAAAATGTGGTGTATCCTTATAATGGAATATTATATGGCCGTGAAAATAAATGAAGTACCAACAAAAGGTTCATAAAGAACCTTGAAAACATTATGCTATATGGAAGAAGGCAGACATAAAAGGCAATAAAATGTGACATAGAAATATCTAGAATCATAGAGATAGAAAGTACAATATTGGCTTCCAGGGACTGGAGGTAAGGAATAAGCAAAAGTGACTACCAACAGATATGTAGTTTCTTTTTGAGGTGATGAGAATGTTCTAGAATTACGTAGTGGTGATAGTTAGAAAACCTTGTAAATGTATTTTGAAACATTGAATTACATACTTTAAAGTGGTGAATTTTATAGAATATGAATTATATCTAAAAAATAAATAAATGAATAAGGAGCTTCCCCTCTCTTATCCTAGCCCACTCACATACCCTCCCCCAGTGAGGGCAAAACAGGACTGGTCTTGGTATACTTCTTATTCAGGAATGAGGTTCCTTTCTTGCAACTTCACACAGCACTGCTTGTGCCAATCCTATGACACAGGATGAGTGTCATAGCAACACCCATCCTGGAGGCATAGATCAGAAATGCCAGAGCATGTGGAATTCTTAATAAATGACTAAAACAGAGGACACAAAGCGCTTCAGAGGGAATGAGGAAATCAGTGTGAAAGTGCAAACTGTATTTGAAGCAATGCAAACAAGTCAAGTGACGCTAGTTCAACATGTCCCCATAGAGAGAAGAAAGGAAAGAAAGCATAAATGAGATGGTGAGGCATCTTCTGGACCCAGCAACCATGTTTGGACTTCACCTAGAATGTCCTGGAACTCACCTGAAGAATGTGATTGAGGTAACACCATGATCAGAATTGTTTTAGGAAAAATATTTCTGCAGCATAGAACAAGCAACAGGGCCAGGAGCAAAGAAAGGAATTCAAGGTGATGCAAGTGAAGGAGAAGAGGACGAGCAATAGGAATAGCGTTGGTGCTTTCTGGAATGGGCTGGACGGCTGAATTTGGAGCATCAGAGGGAGCTCTAGGATAGAGGATGAGAACACCACCAGGTGGCCAGGTGGTAGTGGATGCATGAGTACCAGCAAGATCTCCAAGGGAGAGGGCCAGAGGGCGATCCAATTGGGCTATGGAGGGAATTCAGCAAGCGTTGGCATCTGAAGGGGGCGAGAGACCAGCAGTGTCACATCACAGAGCACATGTTAACGGCCATTGTTACTGATGTGGTGTTCAAATCCTGGCTCTTCTTCTTGCCGGCTGTAACATTTTAAAAAATTGTGTGCTTTCCCCTCACATCTTTGTTTTACCCACCAAGGGCTGAAAGCACTGCCAATTTTCAGCCTGAGCCATTGGTGGCCTGGGCAGCGGGCGTAGAGCTGGTGTGATAAAATAACCTGCTCCAGTACAGATGACTGAGGTGACCCAAGTGTTGATAAGTTTTGTTGGTTTTTGTTTTTCATTTTGAAACTTTTGCCATTTTTATACTGTTGCATAACAAATAAGACAGGTCACGTATGCTGTGCAAGTTGCATGGCCAACTACACATAACCCTTCAAGTGTGTTGAAAATAATCCCTCCCTACTTCCTTCTTGCCAGTTTAGCTCACTTTTTTTTTAAGTTGAGCTAACAATTCCCTAGCAGCCTAAACAATATGGAAACACGTGTTGAAAATTGGCTATATTTTGAACTGTCTTCCCAAGAAATTAGTTGCCTTTTCTGAACGTGTATATTTCCAAGAGAAAAACTAGTTTAATAATTGCTTGTCTCAACATATTCAAATTGAGCAGTGGTAAAGGCATACATTAAATCCACTTTTAAAAGATATGCCCATTAAAGACACATTCAAACCGGATTGAGCACTTAGCTCTTCATGGTAAATGTGAGTCCTGCTTAAATATCTTTGATTACCACCTCTGATGGCCTGTCAATTTCATCAGAGCCAAATAAGGCCCTACTAGATTCTCTCTTACTTTCTGCCTGAGAATCCTGAACTGGGAACCATGCAGCCATCTGGTTCCCCTTTGGAATTGCTGTGTGTTGTAATATACAATCACATGTGATAAAAGAAAACGTAGGGAACATATGGTGCAAGGGGCCAAAAGCATTTGAGTGATAGCACCGAGAGCCACTTTTAGCTCATTTTCTACATCGATAGGATAAAAAACAATTCTGCAAAGTCATTTGCAACAGTATATTTGTTTGCCCAACGTGGTTACATTCGTAATGCCTTCTTTTGATGTTAAATCAGAAAGTGACAGTGAAGCGGACTGACCATAAACCAGCGGGTTACAGCCGGATCTCTCTGGCATTCTTTGCCACTCAGACTGTCATGTCAACCAGCACATATTGAGGCAATTCTATAAATTGGGTTATCTTGGGAAGGGGAGAAGTGAGCAAAAAGCAAAAGAATGGAAAAAAAAAAAAGCTCAAAGAAGTTCAGAGTTCCTGATAAGGATCAAGACGCTCCACTTACGTGATTTACAATATCCAGTTTCATCTTGCCTTCGAGACAACTTGGCTCCAGATCTTTTCCAGGATATATGTTTTTATCTCAGTTGCATGCAGTAACAGCATGATAGGGCTGATTTACCTTGATTACAAGAGAAAATAATGCATTTTTCCCAATAAAATATGTTATTTGCTTTACAAAGCAGAATCTTCATGTGTTCTCTCAACCCAAGACTCCCACATTAGCTTATTTTTTAACAATTACTTATTCAGTGCTTATTACATGCCAGGCATTGTTCCAAGGGCATACAGATCTAGTAATCTTTATAATGGAAGTCTTGTAACACTCAAAACAACCATGTGGCCCAGGCAGAATGATTATTCTCATTTGTAGATGAGAAGTAGCTTGCTCAAGAGCACAAAACCAGGCAGTGGTAGAGCTTAGATTTAAATCCATTTCTCAAATAATTTTGGTGAAAATAGAGAGAGAGAGAGAGAGAAACTTATTATTTAAGTTTAAAAATAAACAACAGTATTTCATAATGCACATGGGCTGATTAGAATTTACCCTGCACCCTGAAAAGAGCAGGGACTAGAATTCTTTCTCCCTTCTCAACTGCATCACATTGTGTCTGTCCCAGAATCTCCTTTCTCTCTGCATGTCTCGCATGTCTGTGATCCTTGCCTCCAGCTTACATGAACCTTTTCATGACCCATACTCTTTCTCACAGATCCTCTTTGAGCTCTGTTCTCTCTCTTTCTTCCTCTCCATCTCCCGCTCCTTCTTCTTACTCTCAGTTGCTCTGCTTCAATGTAGTTAGTTAGGTTTTCTTGAATCATGGTGTTAGGGATTAGACTCCTTCTAATAAGGGCAGTCAGTTCCAACATGATGGCAGACTTCCAGGAGGAAGGAAACAGAAACTTTCGGTATTAAGCACTGGACTCAGAAGTCCCAGAAAGTCTCTTCTACCCCATTCACCGGGCAAAGCAAATCCAAAGGCTAGCCCAGATTTGAGGGGAGGGGGAAATAAGACTCATCTCTTGCTGGGAGGTGCGGCATGCACACAAAAGGTGCAAAGAACTACTGGGAGCCCTCTCTTGACACAAGTTAGTACACTCTTCTACTCAGTCCAGTTGTAGTGGTGGGCTTAACCAAGAGGAAGCAACACTTGGCTGTCCAGGGAACTACAATGTGACCTGTGGTACAGAGCCACAAGCCATTTTCTAGAGAATTTGGACACAAAAGGGGAGAGAGAAAGAGAGAGAGAGAGATCTAGTGGCAGAACACCAAGGCTGCTTTCTTAAGCATCCTGATGCAGCCCAGCTGCCAGGTGACTCAGCCAAATGAATGACTGGCCAAATGGCTGACACACCTGGAGGAGAAAGCCATCATCTGAGCCCTACTCAAATTTCTGACCCACAAAATTATAAGGAATATAAATTGTTAGTTTTTCAGATTTTAAGTTTACACAACAGGATATCACTGAAACACAGCTGGTCTGATTTGAGTAATATTTGTGGAAGGAAACATGGAAGGGATGATAGTCATATAGCTAGGTGGATGTTTAGGAGATGCCTACCAGTGGGTCCACAAATGAAGCAGAGAGCAGTGGTCACAATAGGACCTGCTTCTCCCTCTTTCCATCATTCAGGCCTGACCCCAACCCTATGAGCTAGCTAGTTTTCCTCCGAAGTTGGTAAGTATTGACAAAACTTCTATAAAGTCCCTTACATGGTATTTAAATCTGACTTCCACACCTTTGCTCTGTTCTCCATAACATGCCTCCTCTCTTTCAATAACAGGACCTTCATCCTCAAAGCTACCTGAGCCAATCTGCAAGCCCCTGGAGGCAAGTTTGGCTGGATGCATGGACACAGTTGAGTGTAATAATCCCCCATATGTCACACTGCCTGATGGCAAAACTGAGACCTACTCTTAAGTTCCTGGAGGTCCCAGTGGGAAAACTAGCTCTCCTTCATAGTTTACCTGTTGCCACCATCCTCAACATCAGCTCCAAGTATTTATCAATCCCAACTATGTATGAGGTCCTGTGTTAGTAGCCCAAGATACAAAGAGATTAAAACTCCAAAGCTGACATCCAAGGTGAATGACAGAGGCACATAACCACATAAACCCTGAGCAAAAACACAAGGCAGCTTGCACAAAAAGGCAAGGACACTATACAGAAAAGCAGGTTGGGAACTTGGGTGAGACAGTAGATCACTCTTAGAAGACAGGAGAATGAGCTAGAGTTTAAGAAGGAGAACTTGACTTTCTTTAGGAGAGATTCAGAATTCTAAGAATAAATTTTTGTTTTAAGTATATATAATAATTTATTTGAAACTACTCATATTTTAAAACATCTAGATTAATTTAATTACATGGATAAAATTATTCCAAATGATTACAAGCTTCCAAAATCAGTTGCATGAACACCTCTAGAAAGCAGAGGAGTCTCTTAAATGTATAAGCAAGAAGAGAGCTTGTCATTACAGAATAAGGAAACAAGGGCCGGTTACTCTTTACAAAGCAAAGAGACTGTCAGAGGGCAAGAACTCTTTTCATCCCAAGATATATTGGCTACATCCCCTCAGGTCCCTCTTACCTTTGGGTTTGGTGGTGGTTAGCTCCCAAGCATATAGCTGGTCTCTCCTCAGCCCCACACGGGGTCTCTCCATTTGGTTTGTCAAAAGTTTTCTCAGCAGAGCCCACATCACTAAATCCACCTGTGCAGGTACCACCTAGAAGTACAGTGGTCAATGTGCTTGGAGTGATCATCAACTAAGCAGCGATGGAGTTAGTAGATAAATGCCTCCACCACCCATGATTCAGAGTGGCAGTTGTGAGGCATTCTCTTCACAGTTCCTTTAAGAGTCCCTGGTGGGGCCCCACTTCAGGTGCCCATGGCTGTAACCCACTCATTAAAACATTTTAATTAAGCTTTCTACTCTCACTTCCTCCCTCTCCGTCCTGCCTCCTTTACCCATTTCCTCTTATCTCTCTAGTAGAAAACCTGCCCCTAAGTCCTTTATCTTAGGTTCTAACATTGAAGCTAAGAATGAGAGAAAGCTGGAAACTAAGGGTAAGAAAAGATGAGGGGCTACAGGAAGATTGTGCACTTTGGGTAAAAAGTGAGAGGTTGATTGAAGCCAGAAGGGTTTCTACAAAGACAAACCTTCACACCAGGGCGCCCCAGGGCTGACCTTGCCTAAAGAGAACCCATTACATGCTAAAGAAATGAGAAAAAATTGGTGAACATCAGAACTAGAAGTCTCTTTTAATAAAGTATGCAAAAGTAATGACTATTGATACACAGAACTTGGATGGGTACACTGAGTGAAAAAGCCAATCTCAAAGGATTACATAGTATATTATTCCATTTATATCACCAGTTAAAAGTGACAAAATTATACTGAAAGTGAGCAGATCAGCAGTAACAAGGGCTTAGGGTTGAGGAAAGGGTGGGACCATTAAGGGATGGCATGAGGAAGTTTCTTATAGCCTGTGTCTTTGTGGCAGGTACTATGTTTGGAGGAAGGTTGAGTGAAGGGTATGCAGGAACGCTATGCACTAATTTTCTAACTTCTTATAAGTTTTAACCCATTTCAAAATAAAAAGTCATAAATTAGAAAGTATTTTTAAAAGCAAATGCCAAAAACCTAAATATATATACATATACATGTATATACATATACATATATATATACATATACATGTATATACATATACATATATATATACATATACATGTATATACACATGTTCATGTATATACACATGTTCATGTATATACATGTATATGTATATATATATATGTATATGTATATGTTCATGTATATACACATGTTCATGTATATACATGTATATGTATATATATATATGTATATGTATATACATGTATATGTATATATATATGTATATGTATATACATGTATATGTATATATATATGTATATGTATATACATGTATATGTATATATATATATGTATATGTATATACATGTATATGTATATATATATATGTATATATATATATGTATATACATGTATATATATATACATGTATATGTATATATATATGTATATGTATATACATGTATATGTATATATATATACATGTATATATATATATATTTTTTTTTTTAGGAGGATTGGAATACAGCCAGCTTTTCCCTTTCTTCTCCCTCACATGGCTGTTTTGGTCACATTACTGGCTTCCAAGATGAACTAATAGATAATCCATGCCAAGGTCCTGCCTCAGAATGTTCAGAATAAACAATATTAGTTATTATGATGATTGCAATTATTGTTGACAAACAGTAGAATTTATTACTCAAGCAACCTCATCAGTCACTGGGCTAAGAATGTAGTGAAAGCATTTATTCTACTGCTTGAGATATGAGAATTGCAGAATCATCTGAGCATTTTCTTTATCCTTTTCCCCCTTGGCTCCAACTGCTGAAGAGAACTCCAAGTTAACTAAACATGACTCCATTGAAACAGAGAGGCTGGTATCAGTGACCAAGAAACCAGTCTTTGATCAGGGCATCATCCAGTGAACTTCATGCAACAACACTGAACCTGATCCTCTTGAAAAGGATATCTGCCTGCCATATGCATGGCCTCCGAACAGAAGGCTCTGGGTCTGAAACGTAGGTGCACACCTGTGTGTTCGAGAGTGCCAGGGCATGAGCAGCTATTTGACAGGGAGCCATACAATGGAATGGATAGTTGTGGCCAGGTGGCGAGGAAAGGGCTAGTAGGCACACGATGAGAGAATCTGCCACTGGGAGCAGATGTTAGAAACTAAAAGTAGGTTAATAGAAGGAAAGCAGAATTGGCAGAGAGCCTGCAGAGCTTAAATCTTTTCACACAAGCAATTAAGCAAATCGTCAGTGGGAAATGTTTAATAATACTCTAAAATTTATTTTAATGTCTTAAATGGTAAAGAGGCCTTGAACACCAAAGTTGTTAAATTTTAACTTTAAACATTCTGAAAGGTGTGCATTCCATGACCATCTCCCCTGGGCCATTTCTCTTTCAATAGATGTTAAGAGCTGAAGTACACCAAAAGTTATGAGCGTGAGGCAGAGCAAGAATCCATAATGAAAACTTGGACAAAGTGTAGGCACCATGTTTTGCCCAGGCTTCAAGATGGAGACTAATCAACCCAGGTGACAGTAGCTCTAGCAGCAACTCACTGTGAACCCAGACAGGGCTTGGGAAGACAGAAAATTATGACCATGCCGAAAGATGTCTAGCCACTGAAAATGAATGAATGTGTGTTTTAAGATTTAGAACAGTTCTACCCCTACCCAGATTAAGCTCTGGATCTACCCCACTACTCTAAACTCTCTATGCTGAGCCCACTACTGCTAAGGAAAGGGATAGGGAAAGAAAAGTGTCGGCTTGAAATGGCAAGATCTGCCTTGTTGGTCTAGGAATCAGAGGTTGGAGGGGAACCATTCTGCGTCATAAGAATATGAAAAAACTTATACCAGTATATTATCTAACCTGGCTTTAAGGCAAAGCCCACGTGAGTCATTTTCCAAATAATAACATTTAGTTTCAGTCTCTGAATAAGGAGATTCCACAAGCTCCTTCGGCATTTGGCAACTGTCAGGACTCTCTGTGCTACATGATACCCTCCATCTAATACCCCGGAGATGGCGTTTCTGTTCATCATAACCAGGTAACAACCAGCCATACGTGTCAGGATCACAGCTAATGGACTGGGAGCATGGCTCAAGTGGACTGGGTAGTGGCTCACGTGGTAAAACACTTGCCTCCTGAGTTCAATCCCCAGTACTGCACACAAAGAAAATCACAACTACCTTTCCCCTCTCCAAGATCTACAAGTCCTATTCTTTGACCTGTGCACACAGGTCATACAGTTCCTTTTAAAATTACTAAATGTTCTTCTTATCACCCTTTATAAATTCCCATTGTCCATCCTAAGGTGGAATGTGAAATTTTAATTAAAGCTTATTGATGCATTTGTCCCTTTGACAAAGTAAACGTGGTTTATATAAATTTATTTTTGATTCCAGTATCAAAGCACACAAAGTTGTCAAAATTAGGAATAGTCAACAATCATTGCATTTTAGGTGACATAAGCCCAATTGAAACTTGTTTAAGGAAAAAGAATAAAGAAATTCACACATAAGGCATGCTTGACCTGGAATTTAAATATTGTCACCTCACTCTCCCTGGCTCTCTCTCTCCACCTCCACATCTGCATTGCCTTGCATGTGGTGCCATGTTCTCTTACAAAGGTGGGACTTTCTCCTGCCACTACTGCTACAACACATCCGGTGAAACAAATGAAAGCGGGTGGTCTCTCTCCAGTTGTGCATACATCAGTAGAGGGAAGATGCTGGCTTGGCTTCCGGGCCAGAGCTCAGAGCCATCTCTGTGACCAGATGATTAGGAAGCTATTATTGACCAGGCTGGGTTCTGTACTTTTCATTCTGGACAGAGAGGCAGGAGTCTATGGACTGGTAGACTACCCCACCAAGATGAAATGAATTAGTGGGACATGTCCACAAAGAAAAGGACAGGTATTGTTACCTAGGATGGCCATACACCCCAGGACCCAGAGTAGGGAGTGGTGATGATTTAAGAGGTACTATAAAACGCAGTATCAAGTTGTCTAGAAACCCCAGTAGAAGTGGAGTAGTGCAAGTCATTCATTCCTTCTTCATCCATTTATTAAGCAACATCTGTAGGCACCTAGTGGGTATCAGGCATCATGTGAACACTAGGTGTCTGAAGAGTCAATGAACTCACCATTGTCAAGGAGAAAACAAAATCCATCCCAGGATAGGGAGTGTCATAGTAGTTACAGTCATAGGAGGTGTAGAGATCGTAAAGTAAGGCACTTAATCTAGCCTGGGGAAAGAAATCAAGAAAGGCTTCCAGAAGGAGGCAATTCTTGAGCTTAGTTTATCTTCAGATCTTTTCCTGGAGTCTGGACTCTCAATTCTGTAACCCTCTGTCCTGGGCCTCTCCACTCACAGGGGCCCCAAACAGTGCCCATTTGTAAGTAGACTCCTCATCTTCTCCTCCAAAGTGGTTCCTCTTTTGGTCTTTCCTCTGTTGCCCAAGCTGGAAATCCAGGAGTGAACCTTGACTTTTCCTTGACCAGTTGGTCACCAAGACCCACTGATTCTATCTCCTAACTATCTACCAAGTGTGTGGCCTCTCCATCTCTGCTGTCACTTCATGCTCTCATCGTGCCTCATTTCAACTGCCTCCTACCATTCTCCCTGGTCACTTCTACTCCTGACTGCACACCAATCTACACCCCCACACCAATACCCAAGTGACATTCCTAAATGCAAATCTGATGACACATGCATACTTACAAATCTGCCCCCAGTGGTATCACTCATTATGTATCCTGCCTTGCACCTGAAGGCCACTCTCTTAAAACGTTTTGAAGTTTGGTGAGCTTAGTATGAGTTAAGAAAATGTGGAAGAAATAAAGTTCAAGAAGCTGGGAAAAGATCCTCAAGATTTTCAGCAAATGACAGAAGGAGGTAGGATCCAATGGTGGGAAAGAGACTACTGGTGATAAAAAGTGGCCCCAGAGACTTCAGTGTTTCCCAGCTCCAACAAAACAACTCCAAAGCTACTTAAGGGGCTTAGACTAGGACCCCCCATACATGCCACTTTGCCCACGACAGTCCAGCAATTACTTTTCTCTGTGCTTAGCTATTAGTACCCCTTTGCAATCTCAAAAGTTTTAATTAGATAACAAATTATATGGTCAACCTCTGCCATGATTTCTATGTAGTTTGAGTGTGTCCCTCAAGGGTTCATGTGCTGAAAGTATGGGCCCCAGTATAAAGATGTTGTAAAGTGGTGGAACCTTCAAAATGTGGGAAACAGTGGGAGGTAATTAGGTCATTGGGTGTATTGCCTTTTGAAGGGATTAATGCAGTCCTCATGGGTCCCTAGTTACTTCTCCTGACACTGGACTGTTATAAAAAGAGCAAGCCTGGCCCCTCCCATCCTTTGGCTTCCTGTCTTGCCATATGATCATGTACGCCTACCATGATGCCATCTACCATGATGCAACACATGGGTACCCCACCAGAGCTAAGAAAATGCTGATACCATGCTCTTAGATCTTGACAACTGTGAGATAAATAAACCATATTTCTTAACAAATTACCCAGCCTCAGGGATTTTATTATATCAATAGAAAATGGACTAATGTACTCTTTTTATAATATTCTTCATATCTGTTGCCAACCTACCTTTTTCTAGACTAAATCTCCACCCTTCTTTCTTCATCTTGCATGCCTCATGGTTGTCTTAATATTTATTGATCACATCACAAATACCAGGTATCTTGCCAAGTGTTTCATATTTATTAGTGCATGTGAATTTTCAGAATCTTATGCAGATATAATTATTTCATTCAACAAAACATTTATTGAGTGCTCTTTCTGTCTGGCACTGAGGTTTCAGCACAGACAAGTCAGACCAATTAGCTGTCCTCAAGAGCTCGTAGGTTCAGTTTTAAAGAAATTGAGTGTGAAGTGTGTGTGGAACATTCAGGTAAAGTATCTAGCAATCCAGAAACAATCAGAAGAGACAGAGGAATCATCACAGGTACAGGAGAATGTGGTGGGGAGGAATAAGAGGAGAGATTTTAGAAAGGTGGAGATGGTTTACATTGTACAACACGTTGGAAGCCTGAGGGGACCTGAGAATTGGGTGACAAGGAAGTTGGTGAGAATTTTGCTCAGTACACATTCAATAAGAAGGTCAACTGGCAGAATAAGTGGCAAGAAAGGAAAAGCAATCAAACACCAACTTGCTCAAGATTTGGGAGATTAAAGGAAGGAGGAAGACCAGAAAGCAAATCAAGAACCATGCAGAGGTAAGTGGTAGATGGGGCTACTTTTGAACACGGTAAAGACAAGAGAACACAACTGAAGCAGAGGAAGGAGGGAAAACACTGTGGTATTTCTTTGACTCTTCAGTGTCCAGTCTGGTCTCTCACTGGCCGAAAGTAACTGAAAGCCAGTAGTCCAGGGAGCCTGGGAGATAGAACACAGGAACAGATGCAGCCACTTGTAAGCATTTGGAAGATGATCTCTGGAGATGAAGATATTCATAGCTTTATATTTGCAAAGTCACATGAAAGAACCTTATGGAGGGAATCATGGGCAGCATTTTATCTCAGAAACAACACACACATTTTTCATGATTTCTCTAGTCTCTGAGAAACTATAAGGGCTTAATCTCTCTAAGACATTTTTATGACAATTAAAATATCACCACAAGGAGGATCTTTTGTTCCACTATCAGGTTCCACTAGGCTAGCATAAGCTAACGATGCAGAATAAAATTATGTGCAGCTCATGTTACATTTAAAACATGGTTTGTTACATTTAAGGCTATACCTAGAAAATACAACAGACTTTGGTCCCAACCAAACAAAATTAATAACACAGATTCTTTAATATCTGGTTGTAATTTTCCAAAGTATAAGGTTTTTTGTTTGAACCACAGTTAACAAGATTCATCCTTGATAACATAATGAGAATTTTAATGGCAAATAAAACTCATGTCCTTTTGTCAGACTCTTGCAATAGATGTATATAAATAAATCTAACTCCTTTCAAAGCAAGTATATGATTTTTATCGGATGGAGGTGGTTTCCTCTCTGTTTTCCCTTGGGCTTTGAACTGTGGAGTTACACAGACATGGGGTCAAACCATTATCCCAACACTTGTAACTGTGACTTTGGGCAAGTTGCCTAAGCTTTTTAAGCAACAGTTTCTTCATTTGCTAAAGCCAAATAAACAAGTAAATAAGTGCTGAGGATTAATTTCTGTAATGCACTTAGCCCAGTGGCCAAGTCATAGTAAGTACAGCTAGTAAGAATTGCTAGCTGTTTTCTTTCCTCTGGAATCACCAATTTGTCTCCAAAAACTCACTGCCCTCTGGATCTAACTTGATTGTCAGTCATTATTTGGTCAAAGTTGTTTGGCAGACTACCAAAGGATCACATATCCTTGTGTGATCCAGGATGTGTTAAACCTAGCTTTGTTGAAGACCTGCAGCTTTGAAAACACATTTTCAGGCCCAACCCCAGCCCCAATGGGTTGTAGCCCTCAAGGATTGAGCCCTGAACCTACCTTTTTCACAAGTTTCCCAGCAGCCCTTAAACAGGTGGCCTATGGTCACACAAAAAACTTACCTAGTAAACACTCATGTAGTAGGGTTTATAATCAATGTCATGATATCTTTTCCACTCATAAGTCCCTTATGTATAGACTTTACCTTCGCAAAAGATAAACCCGATTAAACCCAAGAAATATAATCCACCTTCACCTTCAGTGAATAATCTTTAGGCTAAAATCACATTTTCTTGCCATTGGCATTTTAAGATGCAAGATGGACTTTAAAGTGAGTATAAGTTAGAAGAAAGGAAGATCAAACAGCAGGGCCCCCTCAGATGTCACTGCTATTGAGGATGGTGGCCACTTACATGACAGGGTTTGGGGGTCCTGTCCATTTTCATCATTTCTCTTCCATGCCAACTTTTTTCTAGCCATTATATCCAAATAAATGTCATCCCCGGGTGGTAATTTTTAAGCACTGTGAGCCTTCATTTTGATTTCCATAAAGTTGCATGGTACCAAGGAGACAAATGGCAGTACAGATTGTATTCCAAGGAAAATCAAATAGAAGGGTGTCACTAAAGCCTATGCACATGGCCACAGCAGATGTCAAGCAGCCATCTGCATGGGACCAGTTGGAACTCACAAATACCGGTACTTACTTGCTAGAAATGATTCTGGCAGTGCTAGTACCACTTTTTACCAGACCATCTTTGTATTCCCATGGGATTAGGTATAACAACAAAATAAAACCACACTCCTTTTACTTCATTTACTCTTCACTCTGCTCCCTCATAGCTTGCCTAAGGCAAAAAACAGCACTCTTCGGTGAGAATTTTACATTTTCCCTGTATCTTTAACAAAATAACCCTAAAAATGATATTATTACCCTCTTTTAGCAGAAAAGGTGAAGTTAGAAAAAGTCCAAGGTCCAAGAGCTATGAATGGAGGGACAACTACTTTCCCAAGATGTAGAACTCTCAGCAGAACCCACCTCTTTCTCCTGGCCATGTTACGAAAGAGTAAAGTTGGGTATCATTGACTTTTCCTACCTTATCACTGGCCAGCTTCAAGAGTCAGCCATTCTAAAATATTTGCACTGACTTACAGTGGAAGAGTTCTTGGAGATGAAAGATTTTTTTTAATTTTTATTTTATTCATATGTGCATACAATGTTTGGGTCATTTCTCCCCCCTTCCCCACTCCCCCACCCTCCCTTACTCCCTCTTACCCCTCCTTACCCAGCAGAAACTATTTTGCCCTTATCTCCAGTTTTGTTGAAGAGAGAATATAAGCAATAATAGGAAGGAACAAGGGTTTTTGCTGGTTGAGATAAGGATAGCTATACAGGGAGTTGACTCACATTGATTTCCTGTGCGTGTGTGTTACCTTCTAAGTTAATTCTTCTTGATCTAACCTTTTCTCTAGTTCCTGGTCCCCTTTTCCTATTGGCCTCAGTTGCTTTAAAGTATCTGCTTTAGTTTCTCTGTGTTGACGGCAACAAATGCTATCTAGTTTTTTAGGTGTCTTACCTATCCTCACCCCTCCCTTGTGTGCTCTCGCTTTTATCATGTGCTCAAAGTCCAATTCCCTTGTTGTGTTTGCCCTTGATCTAATGTCCACATATGAGGGAGAACATATGATTTTTGGTCTTTTGGGCCAGGCTAACCTCACTCAGAATGATGTTCTCCAATTCCATCCATTTACCAGCGAATGATAACATTTCGTTCTTCTTCATGGCTGCATAAAATTCCATTGTGTATAGATACCACATTTTCTTGATCCATTCGTCAGTGGTGGGGCATCTTGGCTGTTTCCATAACTTGGCTATTGTGAATAGTGCTGCAATAAACATGGGTGTGCAGGTGCCTCTGGAGTAACCTGAGTCACATTCTTTTGGGTATATCCCCAAGAGTGGTATTTCTGGATCATATGGTACATCAATGTTTGGCTTTTTAAGTAGCCTCCAAATTTTTTTCCAGAGTGATTGTACTAGTTTACATTCCCACCAGCAGTGTAAGAGGGTTCCTTTTTCCCCACATCCTCGCCAACACCTCTTGTTAGTGGTGTTGCTAATGATGGCTATTCTAACAGGGGTGAGGTGGAATCTTAGTGTGGTTTTAATTTGCATTTCCTTTATTGCTAGAGATGGTGAACATTTTTTCACGTGTTTTTTGGCCATTTGAATTTCTTCTTTTGAGAAAGTTCTGTTTAGTTCACTTGCCCTTTTCTTTATTGGTTCATTAATTTGGGAGAATTTAGTTTTTTAAGTTCCCTATATATTCTGGTTATCAGTCCTTTGTCTGATGTGTAGCTGGCAAATATTTTCTCCCACTCTGTGGGTGGTCTCTTCAGTTTAGAGACCATTTCTTTTGATGAACAGAAGCTTTTTAGTTTTATGAGGTCCCATTTATCTATGCTATCTCTTAGTTGCTGTGCTGCTGGGGTTTCGTTGAGAAAGTTCTTGCCTATACCTACTAACTCCAGAGTATTTCCAACTCTTTCCTGTACCAACTTAAGAGTTTGGGCTCTGATATTATATCCTTGATCCATTTTGAGTTAATACTGGTATAGGGTGATATACAAGGTCTAGTTTCATTTTTTTGCAGTTTTTGTTGAAGAGGCTGCTATTTCTCCATCGTATATTTTTAGCACCTTTGTCAAAGACAAGTTGGTTATAGTTGTGTGGCTTCATATCTGGATCTTCTATTCTGTTCCACTGGTCTTCATGTCTGTTTTTGTGCCAGTACCATGCTGTTTTTATTGTTATTGCTTTGTAATATAGTTTGAAGTCAGGTATCGTGATACCTCCTGCATTGTTCTTTTGACTGAGTATTGCCTTGGCTATTCATGGCCTCTTGTGTTTCCATATAATTTTAACGGTAGATTTTTCAATCTCTTTATTGAATGTCATTGGAATTTTGATGGGAATTGCATTAAACATGTAGATTACTTTTGGGAGTATAGATGTTTTTACTATGTTGATTCTACCAATCCATAAGCATGGGAGATCTCTCCACTTTCTATAGTCTTCCTCAATCTCTTTCTTCAGAATTTTATAGTTTTCCTTGTAGAGGTCATTCACATCCTTTGTTAGGTTTATACCTAGGTATTTGATTTTTTTGAGGCTATTGTAAATGGAATTGTTTTCATACATTATTTCTCAGTTTGTTCATCATTAGTGTATAGAAATGCTAATGATTTTTCTATGTTGATTTTATATCCTGCTACCTTGCTATAGCTATTGATGATGTCTAGAAGCTTCTGAGTAGAATTTTTTGGGTCTTTAAGGTATAGGATCATGTCATCTGCAAATAAGGATATTTTGACAGTTTCTTTCCCTATTTGTATTCCTTTTATTCCTTCTTCTTGCCTAATTGCTCTGGCTAGGAATTCCAGTACTATGTTGAATAGGAGTCGAGATAGTGGGCATCCTTGTCTGGTTCCTGATTTTTGAGGGAATGGTTTCAGTTTTTCTCTATTAAGTATAATGCTGGCTGTAGATTTGTCATATATAGCTTTTAAAATGTTGAGGAACTTTCCTTCTATTCCTAGTTTTCTTAGAGCTTTTATCATGAAATGGTGTTGGATCTTATCAAAGGCTTTTTCTGCATCTATTGAAAAGATCAAGTGGTTTTTGTCTTTGCTTCTGTTAATGTGGTTTATTACGTTTACTGATTTTCGTATGTTGAACCACCCCTGCATTCCTGGGATGAAGCCTACTTGGTCGTGGTGAATAATCTTTTTGATGTGTTGTTGGATTTGGTTTGCCATTATTTTGTTGAGGATTTTTGCATCAATGTTCATTAAGGAGATTGGCCTATAGTTCTCCTTTTTGGAGGTGCCTTTGCCTGGTTTTGGGATAAGTGTAATACTGGCTTCATAAAATGTGTTAGGCAGTTTTCCTTCCCTTTCTATTTTGTGGAACAGTTTAAGGAGGGTTGGTATCAGTTCTTCTTTAAAGGTATGATAGGAGATTGGCCTATAGTTCTCCTTTTTGGAGGTGTCTTTGCCTGGTTTTGGGATAAGTGTAATACTGGCTTCATAAAATGTGTTTGGCAGTTTTCCTTCCCTTTCTATTTCATGGAACAGTTTAAGGAGGGTTAGTATCAGTTCTTCTTTAAAGGTCTGATGGAATTCAGCAGGGAATCCATCAGGTCCTGGACTTTTCTTTTTGGGGAGACTGTTGATTGCTGGTTCAATTTCATTTTGTGTTATAGATCTATTCAGGTGATTAATATCTTCTTGATTCAGTTTTGGATGATCATATGTATCTAGAAATCTGTCCATTTCTTTAAGATTTTCAAATTTATTTGAATATAGGTTCTTGAAGTAGTCCCTGATGATTTCCTGGACTTCCATGATGTTTGTTGTTATCTCCCCTTTTGAATTCCTGATTCTACTAATTTGGGTTTTTTCTGCCCTCATTTTAGTCAGGTTTGCCAGGGGTCTGTCAATCTTGTTTATTTTTTCAAAGAAGCAACATTTTGTTTCATTAAATCTTTGTATGGTTTTTTTGGTTTCTATTTCATTGATTTCAGCTCTTATTTTTATTATTTCTCTCCTTCTATTTGTTTTGGGATTTGGTTGTTCTTTTTTTTCTAGGAGTTTGAGATGTATTATTAGATCATTGATTTGGGATTTTTCAGTCTTTTTAATATATGCACTCATGGCTATAAACTTTCCTCTCAGGACTGCCTTTGCTGTGTCCCATAGGTTCTGGTAGGTTGTGTTTTCATTTTCATTGTCTTCCAGGAACTTTTTAATTTCCTCTTTTATTTCACCAATAACCCATTGTTCATTAAGCAATGAGTTATTCAGTTTCCATCTGTTTGCATGTTTTTTGTCTTTACTTTTGTTGTTGAGTTCTAGTTTTATTGCATTGTAATCAGATAGAATGCATGGTATAATTTCTATCTTCTTATATTTGCTGAGGCTTGCTTTGTACCCTAGGATATGATCTATTTTGGAGAAAGTTCCATGGGCCGCTGAGAAGAATGTATATTGTGTAGAAGTTGGATGAAATGTTCTGTAGACATCAAGTAGGTTCATTTGATCTAGGGTATATTTTAGATCTAAGATTTCTTTATTGGTTTTTTGTCTGCATGATCTATCTATTGATGATAATGGGGTGTTAAAGTCTCTCACGACCACTGTGTTGGAGTTAATATATGCTTTTAGGTCCTTCAGGGTATGTTTGATGAAATTGGCTGCATTGACTTTGGGTGCATATAGGTTGATAATTGTTATTTCCTTTTGGTCTATTTCCCCTTTTATTAGTATGGAATGTCCTTCTTTATCTCATCTGATCAATGTAGGTTTGAAGTCTACTTTGTCAGAGATAAGTATTGCTACTCCTGCCTGTTTTCGGGGACAATTGGCTTGGTAAATCTTCTTCTAGCCTTTCATCCTAAGCCTATGCTTATTTCTGTCAGTGAGATGAGTCTCCTGTAAGCAACAAATTGTTGGATCTTCCTTTTTAATCCAGTTCATCAAATGGTGCCTTTTGATGGGGGAATTAAGTCCATTAACATTAAGTGTTAGTACTGATAGGTATGTGGTGATTCCTGTCATTTAGTTGTCTTAGTTGTTTGAAGGTTTGATTGTGTGTACCTAACTTGATGTTACCCTCTACTTTCTTGCTTTTTCTTTTCCTGTGGTTTGGTGCTGGCTGCCTTTTCATGGTTAAGTTGGGTTTCACTTTCTGTATGCAGAATCCCTTGAAGAATCTTTTGTAGTGGTGGCTTTGTGGTCACATATTGTTTTAGTTTCTGCTTATCATGGAAGACTTTTATTGCTCCATCTATTTTGAATGATAGTTTTGCTGGGTAGAGTATCCTAGGGTTGAAGTTATTTTCGTTCAATACCTAGAAGATCTCACCCCAAGCTCTTCTTGCTTTTAATGTTTCTGTTGAGAAGTCTGCTGTGATTTTGATGGGTTTACCTTTGTATGTTATTTGTTTTTTCTCTCTTACAGCCTTCAATATTCTTTCCCTAGTTTCTGTATTTGTTGTTTTAATGATAGTATGCCGTGGGGTAGTTCTTTTTTGGTCTGGTCTGTTTGGTGTTCTGGAGGCCTCTTGTATCTATGTGGGAATAGGTTTGGGAAATTTTCTGTTATTATTTTGTTGAATATATTATGCATTCCTTTTGCTAGTACCTCTTCTCCTTCTTCAATTTGCCCATGATTCTCAGGTTTGATCTTTTGATGGAGCCTGCGAGTTCTTGCATTTTCTTTTCACAGGTCTTGAGTTTTTCCTTTAATTACCATTTCATCTTCAAGTTCTGAGATTCTGTCTTCTGTTTGTTCTGTTTTGCTGGATTGGCCTTCCATTTTGGTTTGCAATTCTGTTTCATTCTTTTTTCTGAGGTTTTCCATATTTTGAGTGACTTCCTCTTTAATGTTGTCTATTTTTGTCCTGAGCTCATTTATCTCTTTATTAATCGTGTTCTTTGTTTCACTTTGGTGTTTATACAGTGCTTCTATGGTTTCTTTTATTTCTTCTTGTGCTTTCTCAAATTCTCTATTTTTGTTGTCTTGGAATTTCTTGAGTGTCTCCTGTAAATTTTGGTTGACCCTATCCAGTATCATCTCTATAAAATTCTCATTGATTACCTGTAGTATTTCTTCTTTTAGATTATTCTTGTGGGCTTCATTGGGTTCTTTGGCATAGTTTATCTTCATTTTGTTGGAGTCTGGATCTGAGTATCTGTTTTCTTCATTCCCCTCTGGTTCCTGTACTATTTTTTTGCTGTGGGGAAACTGGTTTCCCTGTTTTTTCTGTCTTCCCATCATTGCCCTTGGTGTTGTTATTGTCCCTGTACTGTGTACAATAAAGTATTTTCTAGCTTGTAATATTAACAATGGTGATATTTAGTATGGAAGGGTGAGAGGAGAGGGAAAGCAAAGAAGTTAAAGAAAAAGGGAAAAACAAATAAACAAACAAGCAAACAAAACAAAACAAACAAACCAAAGTTTCAAAGATACAAACAGGAAGAGATAGTGTACTAATCAACAGTAAGCTAAACAGGCATTAGAGAGACAGAGAGAGGATTGAAAAAAAAACCTCCAAGTTCAAATGCAGTAAAGTTTCAGTCTTAATAATTTTGGTGTTAGTCCCTCAGCCTCCAATCCTGGAGATGGTGTCTCAGAAGTAGTTCTGTCGTTGTCTCATCAAAGGGGAAAAAAAAACCAAAAACCAAAACAAAACACCACAAAGTGTCCCAAGTTCAAATGCAATACAGTTTCAGTAAGCTTTTCAGCATGCAGGTGTAGTTCAGTTGTTGTCTCATCAAAGGAAGAATGAAAAAAAAGAGTCTGGAGACAGTTCTGTGACTGGCTATCTGAGGCTGCGGCTCACCTTCCTGCTGCTGTCAGGCAGCTGTTGCTGGAGGCTTTATTTATGCAGATCTCAGGAGTGAGCTTAACACTCACCTAGCCCCGCAGGCTATGTTTACTTAGAGTTCTCCTGGGCATGACCACCACTGCTACAAGCTTTCCCCTTTCCAAGCACACTGGGGGAGGTGACACTGCACCCGCTTTCTCAGGCCTGTGTGTTTATTTACAGTTCACGTGGGAAGTGGGCCTTCCCCACCTCTCCTGTGGAGATTTCCTCCCACTGCCACTTTTACAAGCTTTCCCACTCCTGGTTGCTGGGCGTGTGCTGTTGTTCCTGCCTTCTCTGGCCAGCTTGTTTATTTACAGTTCTGTGAGGGATTCCCCCGCCTTTGGTGCTCAGGGCACCCCACCCTCTTTGCTATGTGTCTTTTTTGTTATTGCATATTATTCAGTTTCTCTTTTCTCCCAGGTGGGGGTTGGTCTGTCCAGGGGGCTATGCTGATCTGGCCCAGGGTTGTCTGTGGGAGTACCATGTGCCACTTAGCTCACCTTGTGGTCTGCATCTTCCCAAGTGGTCTGGGTGCTGGCATCTGGCGGCATGGGACTCCTCCTGGTTTCTTCATTTAACGTGGAGTGGAGATGCTATGAGTGGACTGGGGGTGTGGAGGAGTCAAAGTTCTGCCTCTTCTCGGTGGTTTTTCTTGTAAGGTGTATCTCCAGTGTCTCTCCAAGATTTAATTTAGGAAGCACGCTTTCTGCTTCCTCCCTCTAGCCACCATCTTGGAATCTCCAAGATGAAAGATTTTTAAGGGTACCCACTGAATGTTTATGAAAGGAGGGAGGGAGGAAAGAAGGACAGGCACAGGAGGAAATGAAAGAAGCAAAGAAAATATGGAAGGGGAGAAAGAGAAGGGAGGAGGAGAAAAGGAAGGAGGGTAGTGGGGAGAAGGAAAAAAAGGAGGAAGAAAGGGAGGGAGAGAGAAAGGAAGCAGGAGGGAGGGAAGAAAGGAAGCAAGAAAAAGAGGGAGAAAGGAAGAGAGAAGAAATGGGAAGGAAAGAAAGGAATGTGTTGCTGGTAGTGACAGAACAACCAGAGATAACACCTGGGAGTAAAGCCACCCACATATCCATGAGCTCCTGGCTTTAAATGGTTATCTCCAGATAGAAGAAATTTGGTCTGATTTCTTGAGCCAAGGCCAAGTTTAGGCAGCTGCTTCTCTACTTACAATACAGTTACGTCCCAATTAACTATGGCAAGTTGAAAATATCATAAGTCAGAAATGCATTGAATTTCTGACTTAGCAACCTCCCAAACCTCCCAGCTTAGCAATACTACACACTATAGAGTGTAAGTTCTTCCACTCATGGTCACATGACTGATGGGAGGATGTGGTTGGCTGTTGCTTCACAGCATCATAAGATAGGAAGGCCCAGGAAAAAAATCCAAATTCAAACTTCAAAGTACAATTTCTACTGAATGCATGCCACACCATCATAAAGTAAAAAAATTATAAGACGAACCATTGTATCGTAAGTCAGAGACCATCTGTATGGATACATAGAGAGGTGTATAGATATCCTGAATACACATGAATAGAGTCCTGGCACCATAAGCAAATAAATAACTTGTGCTCATTTGGCTAATAAGAAATTTATATACAGGCAGGGGATATAGTTCAGTGTTAGAGCTCTTTGCCTAACATGCATGAGGCCATGGGTAATTGATTCACACAATCATTGTTTTTCTCTTTTCAAATTGCTAACTGTTGATAGTTTTTGTGTAACCCATCCACTCTGTTTTCCCTGGTGGCTATCAGAGCTGAATCCTCAGCTGAGAGAGACATGTGGTGTGTAATGGGTGGAAGGTGATTTGATCCTGTTTCTAAACCAGCCACAACCTTTGCTAAATCATCCATGCTCCCTGGGCCTCCACCATCTTTCCCATAAAATGGGTTGGGAGATCCTCCCTACTTACAGTGTGGTCTGTAGAATCTCAGCACCAGCAGCACCCCAGAGCTTGTTAGAAATGCAGAAATCTCAGGCTCTAATCCAGCCCTGCCTACTGAGGATCTGCTTTTAGCAAGACCTCCAGACACACCTGGTGAGGCCTAGTGTAAATGGCTTCTGTCAGCACCAGGATACCTCACTGGGGACTCTGCAGAGCCTGGTTCATATTCATTACTCAGTGTTTCTCAGCTCTGCTTCAACACTGGAATTATCTAGAGATTGTTTAACATTCTGATGCCCAGATAAGTTAAATTCGCATCTCTGGCCATGCAGGCTGAGCAATCCCCAGGTGATTCCAGTATGCAGCCCGGTTTGAGATCCTCAACCTAAATATTCCTTCCCTCTTGGGCCCCCTGTAGCTCATTCCCTCTTTTATTTTCTACTCTGCCACACATGCTGTTTCCAATCCCCAAGAGTAACAGTGGAACTTGATCCCTTTTGTTCTGACCTCTCCCTTATGTACAACTGGCTGCAGAGAGACTACAATGGCAGTGACAGTTGTCAGCCACTGAGGCCCAGGGATTTGACATTCACTTTGGGCATCTGGGATTTCGGTTTAGGGGAAGCCAGCCAATATTTGCCACAAAAGCACAAAGATTGGAACCACCCACCAATGCCAATTTGCTAAGCACCTAGTAGGCTCTGAACAGTAGAGATTGCATCCTTGCTTATATCTATACATATACTACCTTTCTTCAGCAAGCAGAAGAGAACATAGCAGAAGAGGAAGAAAGAGAGGGAAATCCAAGCCAAATCAAAATGGTGGCCATTCTTATAGCTAAAGATGATTGAGGAAGAGGGCCAGGAGATAGGCAGCAGGGCCTTGTGAAGTGTTTCACATAGTTGCGTTTTTCTGTGCTCTGCACATCCTTCCATGTTCCTGAGGTCCTGAGTGAATGAACTCCACTGTGGATTGTTATATACAGACCACTGTATGGTAGGCAGAGTAATGACCTCCAAAGATACCTATGTCCTAACTAACCCCTGGAACCTATGAAGATAGTTACTTTTAGATGAAGTGGTGATTAATTTTACACGTCAACTTGACTGGGCTAAAGGATGGCCAGATAGCTGGTAAAACGTTATTTCTGGGTGTGTCCATGAGAGAATTTCCAGAGGAGATTAGCATTTGGACTTACCCTCACCAATGTTGGTAGGCATTATCCAATCTGTAAAGGGCCCAAACCAAAAAAATAGGTAGGAAAAGGACAAATTTTCTCAATCCTACTGAACTGGGAATTCTATCTTCTGCTCTTGGACATCAGAGGTCCTGGTTCTGAGGCCTTTGGACTCTCATTGAATTATACCACTAGCTTTTCTGGTTCTCCAGCTTGCAGATGGCATACTGTGGGACTTCTCAGCCTCCATAATTTTATGAGCCAATTCCCATAATAAACCTCTCCTTATCCATCTATCGATCTGTCTATCCATATCCTATTAGATTTCTTTCTCTGGAGAACCCTGACTGATATGGACAACACTGAGGATTTTACAAATGTGGCTTAGTTAAGGATCTTGAGATGGGAAGGTGATCCTACATTACATAGGTTACTCCAGCCTCATCACAAGGGTCCTCATAAAAAGAAAGCAGCTAATATTGCAGAAACTAAACTTTACTCTGTTTTATAGATTCAAGGTGTAATCTAGTATCATTTCCTTTCAGCCTAAAGAAACTTTGGTAGAATTTCTTACAGTATAGGCCTGATGACAATGAATCCTCTCAGTTTAACTGAAAACATTTGTATTTCTCCTTAGTTTTTGAAGGATAGTATTACAGGAATAGTTTCTAGTTTTGCACCTATAATGCATCACCCAGATTAGAGCATCCACTTGTCTGGGCTTTTACAACAGTAATTCAGGATTACAGTCCCTGGGTAATGGTTTTTATTCCATTGTAGATATTTCTGCTGCAATTGGTACTAATCAATGTATCCCTCTAATAAAATGGTAAAATATTTCCAGAAACAAACAAGTTTAAAAATGAGTCAGTTCAAAGAAAAGCTTTTACAAAATAAAAATAGTAACGGGAGAGGAATGTGGAACAAACCTGGAGTTCCTAAGAAAAGACTGATATTTGGGAAACACAAATTTGTTAAGTATTCAAAATTAAAGAATAGTGTTTTGCAGAGGTAGGAACCGTGAGTTACTGCTGCAAAGTTCAAGAAAAGCAGACTCTCTACTTTGAGTGACTACAGATGAGTGAAATTCATCTGTAGAAACAAATCATAGAATTATAGGCTCTTAGACAACACTGAGCCAATTGTTTTGCCTTACAGAGGAAAAAGTGGAGGCAGATTGTTTTAAGTGACTTGTCCAAAATCACAAAGAGAACAATTTCCAGAGCAAGGATTAGAACTCGGTTCTCCTGCCAGTTTTCCCCTGTCCATTACCTCTCTCAATTGCAGCTTTTAAGCTCCTTTCCAGCCTTCTAGACAAAGACTTGCTGGCCTGTATTTGTCTAGGAGACGTAACCAGCACATCAATGGCCATACCAGACTTGTAGTGGAATTTCCAGTCTATAGACGGGACCTGGGGCCAGCATGTCTAACACACAGGAAACAGAAGGTAGAAAGAAATGCAGGTGATTCACAAGCTAAGAATAATCATCAACCCCGACACAGTGACTCTGAAAGAATGAGCTTATAGGCCACATTAGCACAAAGAAAAGGATTTGTAACAAGGGTTAAATAATCTATGCATAAATAATCTGTGCATCTAATAACTTCTGTACATAGATTTCTTTCTTTTTAAGGTGCATGAATATTATATTATCACATTTGTCTGATGATTCATTGATGATGGCAAATATAGGCAAAAGATTGGTTTACATGGCAGATTTTCATGTACTTTAAGGCGAAAATAAACTCCTTGGATGAGAAATCGGGGGGGGGGGGCTAATATCATTAAATATTTTCATCTGTGAAGCTGAGATCTCAAATAGTGACCTGGGATATGATCCATGTCCTACAGAGAACAGAGAGAGAAAAAGACCTTTCCAATGGTGATAGGCTGTAGCCAGCTCAGTCGTGGGACAGCCAAGCTGTGATGACCTTTCCTATTTTGAGAAGGTCAGACAGTCTGTATCAGGCAGCTTATCGTGAGCAAATTGTGCCAAAAAGAGAATGTATTCTGAGTTTGTTCTTCCCTTGCAGAAGACAGCAGCCTCCACAGATGTTGGTGTAAGGTGTGAATATTTCTTCCTTTTGAGAGCAGAACACATTCATTAGACATAGCCAGACACCAGCAGATGCCGACACATCTAATTTGGTAGCTGAATGTACCAGGAGCTGGAAGGTGCTACTTCCCATTAGTAAAATAATGGGCGATTAGTCCCTGACAAGTGAAAACCTATTACTTTATCAATTTATGAATTGATAATTCTACTTAACAAAAGAACAGATAACTCATTATTTTCTCACCCAGAAAGAAAGCAGGATTTTCCTTTCTTGTGGTTTCCATTGAACATGGCTTTGTCAGTCAGCTGAAGAGACTCTGTTCCCCCTTTTTATCATCTACCGGTGTGTTTCACTTTATGCAACAGGAAGGGTCCAGACAAATTATGAATGAAATAGATTTCTGAATGTGGAGACATATTTTAAATGCACAATGAGAACCAACAACTGGAATGAAGCTTGGGCCAACAAGTTCTTTCACAGTAGTCATGAGAAGGTTTCAGAGATAGCTCCCATTTCTTATAGGTTGCCTCAACTCTTGTGAGGTAGGTGAATTAAGAACTGAGTATGTATGTGGACATTAGATCAAGGGCAAACACAACAAGGGGATTGGACTATGAGCACATGATAAAAGCGAGAGCACACAAGGGAGGGGTGAGGATAGGTAAGACACCTAAAAAACTAGCTAGCATTTGTTGCCCTTAACGCAGAGAAACTAAAGCAGATACCTTAAAGCAACTGAGGCCAACAGGAAAAGGGGAACAGGTACTAGAGAAAAGGTTAGATCAAAAAGAATTAACCTAGAAGGTAACACCCATGCACAGGAAATCAATGTGAGTCAATGCCCTGTATAGCTATCCTTATCTCAACCAGCAAAACCCCTTGTTCCTTCCTATTATTGCTTATACTCTCTCTACAACAAAATTAGAGATAAGGGCAAAATAGTTTCTGCTGGGTATTGAGGGGGGGGAGCGGGAGGGGGCGGAGTGGGTGGTAAGGGAGGGGGTGGGGGCAGGGGGGAGAAATGAGCCAAGTCTTGTATGCACATATGAATAATAAAAGAAAAATGAAAAAAAAAAAGAACTGAGTATGTGCACTCAGTACTTTTTGGTCTTATGTAGAAATGCAGACTTGAGAGCAGGAACATACAACTAGTCACAACCATTTTTTTCAATTTTGAAAGCTTTTAAATTTTTATTTTCTACAGTAAAAATTACAGCTGTGTAATTTGGGCAAGGAAAAGGATAAGGATCGGTAAAGCCTTCCAGGTAAATGTGCATTCAAATTCCCTGTTTATATTTACGAAGAACTAGGACTATCTCCAGAGAGTTTTGGGGCCTGGGGCAAATTGCTTGGGATAACTGAGTTCTCCATTCTGAAATATATTTCCTAAGGCGAAATCTGGTTAAAATGAACTTCAAACTCCTCTCAGATCAACAGAAACCAGAGCTTAAATGTCAGGATCAGGGAAGGTAAAGTTGTGATTAAAATAAAGTAAGTCACCACAAGATAGGGAAAGTCACAATGGGCAGTGTCCAGTGATTTATTTGCAAAGGATTATTGGGCTTTTCCTAACACCCATCACTGTGCCAGAGGCTAGGGATTTAGTAATAAGCTAGGCACTGCCAGACAGTTCAAGAGACTCACAAAAGAGCGATGGGGAATGAACGTGCATACTGTGTACAAGGTGGACAAGTCTCTAGTGAAAGTGCAAAAAGCTTGAAGATCATGGAGGGATCAGCTAACCTGGGCTCTAGGAACCCCACAGCGTTTCCCCAGGCAAATAGAAGAGAAGATCATTCCCCACCAAGGACACAGGACCATGAAACTGAGTTCTGGGGATGCTCTCCCGCTGGGTGATGGGGAAGCACTACAGAATTTTTTTTAAAGAAAATTATTCAGACCAGCTCCATGATTCTTTATTATAACTTGCTCTTTTTCATCACTGAATGATTCTAAATGATGAAAAGTCAAATAGTAAGAAGGAATGTGAAAATGAAAAGCAGTGTCTATGCTTTAGCCCTGCCAGCCACCCACTCCCTTCCCTGCTTCCATGTCACCCCTAAAGGCCATCTCTTGTTTTCAGCTTTTCTGGCGTTTGTCTCTGGGGCTCTCCAAAATCTGTCATAGAAAAATGTCAAAAAGGAACATTCCAGCTGGGAACAGGGCTGGCTTCCAGGGCTAAGGAGGGGCTGGAGGGAATGAGAAAAAACATCTCCTAGGCTGCCTTATCAACTCAGTGTAGTCACATCCACCCCTAGTCTGGAGCATGAACGTTCTGTTCAGTTATGTGCTCCCCTGCTGATGGAGCCTTATCTCTGAGGCCGCTAGTGATAATCCAAGCTGGACCACCCAACCGGAGGAGAAGTCGATACTGTGAGAGGGTGGCCTCACTTCTTTTAGAGAATTTTCCTTGTCCAACCCAGAGAGAAACAAGACTGCTGTGCCAAGTGGAGGTGAGAGTTCAGCTTCAGTTAATCCCCTCAGCTGATCCTTGCCTCCTGCTCTCACAGTCTGGTTTATCTGCCTGCTTGAACCTAAAAGCCACTTGGCCTTTGTGAGACACAGTTTGGTTCCCATCTCCTTTGCAACTTCCCCAGGAGTCTAGGAGTGGCACCTCTGTTCTCTTCTCTTCCAGCTGACAACCGGCCTCAGGGATTCTTACCTGACCACATGCTTGCATTCTGGTGGCATAGCAGATTCCCAAGCTCTTTCTCTTGCAGGATGCTTTGCTGTGTTTCCCACTGACCTACTGCCTTGGCCCATCATGCTGTTGTAATAAAATACCTGAGACTGGGTCGTTTCTAAACAACAGATATTTATTTATCATAGTTCTGGAAGCTTGGAAGCCCCAGATCAATGTGCCAGCAGGTTTGGTGTGTGGTGAGGCTCTGGTCTCAGCTTGTAAGATGGCACCTTGAATACTGCTTCCTACAGAAGGGAGAGGCACTGTGTCCTCACATGGCAGAGGACCTGGAAGGAGCAGACCCGCTTCCACAAGACCTTTTGGATAAGCACTCCAAAGGCCCCGCCTCTTAATCACATTACTGATTAAATTCCCTTTTCTCCCCAAATTATATTTCTGAATAAGTTTCAATATATGAATTTTGGAAACACACTCAGACCACAGCACCCACCCTCTTTTTATAACTTTCCACTTCTCTCTCCCCTGCTGAAGGAAGGCCATCTAGAGAGGCCACTTTCCACCTCTACTGGCTGTCATCCCTCACAGGCACCCTCTGCCTGAACTTGCGCTCTCTCCTAGGCAGGCAGTCTTCTTGAGAGGGGTCCTTTCTTAAATACCTAGTTGGCCCACTAGAAATCAGTCCCTATGCTGTCAAACATCAGCCTTCAAGCCATTCCTATGGCAACCCTTTTCTCTCCTTGCCCTCACAGAAATTGCCAGCCTTCAGACTTCAGACATGTCCAGGCAAGCATCAGAGAGCAGTCAGTACATGCCCTGAACTCTGGGGATCCTTGGTCCGTGAACTTTCACTCCAAGCTCTCTTCTCTTCCTGGGGCTATTACTTGGTGGTGTGTTTCTACCTCTCGACAAGCATCCAGAGATGAGTGCAAAATAGAGGTAAGCTCTGCTCACCACACAGCCTCTCTGGCCTCTTCAGTGAACCCTCCGCCTCCCTCACATGTCTTTGAAGTGAGTGACAGGCTAAAGGCCCCTGGGCAAACACAATCTCTTTGCTATAGTTTGGATGAGTGTTTCCCAAAGGTCTACATGTTAAAGACTTGCTTCCTAGGATGCTACTAGTGGAACCTTTAGGAAGTAGGGCCTACTGAGAGGTCTTTTAGGTCATTGAGGCTGTGCCTCTGAAGGAGATTGTGGGACTCCCAGTCTCTTCCCTTTCCTCTTTTGCTTCCTGGCAATGAGGTAAGCAAGTTTACTCTACTACACATTCCTTGCCATAACCATCCAGCAATGCCCACTAGAGGCTGAAATCCATGAAGTCCACCTGATCTTGGAATGGAACCTCCAAAACTGTGAGCCAAAGTAAACCTTTTTTCTTCATAAGTTAATTATCCCAGGTATTTTGCTACAGTGGTAAAAAGCTGAATAACATGTTTTTATCCTATAGGCATGAAATACCCTTCTCTCTAGAATATAGGTCTTGTTACATATTCTCAGTGTTGAAACCTCAGCTGAAACATGAAACAAGAAATGTCTCATCCAGTATCACGTTACACTAGAGTGAGAAGTAGGCCACCAGCATTTGTCTGAGCGTATTAGAGAGATCAAACAACCATAACAATGTAATAATAAAGATTTCTCACTTCAAGAAAACTTTACAAAAGCAATTGCAAAAGCAAAAAATATATAGAATTCTGCAAATAATAGCCTGGGTCTTCAAACAAGAAAGTATCCATGCCCAGTCCAGAATGGGAAGAGTCAAAAAATGGAGACTCATTAAGAAGAACAACAGAGTGATGGTGTCATAGGCTCCCAGTGAAAATCATTTGTCACACTCTGTTAATATTACTTGCTTGTTAATATCCCAATGGCATACACAGCAATAGGCAAACAGCAAGTGCTTGTATAAACACTCAGAAATGAGTAGATGGATGGATGGATAGATGATAAACAAACCACCGGTCCAACATCCTGGATTTCTTGGTCAAACAAACTAAAAGTGCTTATCAGTTCCCTAAAAAAGGATAACTTCAAGTTATACTAGAACCCTACCGTAGACTCTTTGGAGTTTGTGGTAAATATTTATTCACCTTAATATTAAAATAGATGCAGTGCCATTCCATAGCATATTCCATCTCTTCTAAGTGAAACGTTTTGTATCTTTATAAAGTCCCAGGTTAAACAAACTCTCAGACTATGTTTTAAATTGACACATGAGTTGAATGATCTCTATCTGGCTTTTGAAATCAAAATAGCTATACCCAGACTGTGGGGCATAACAGGTCAACAACAGCCCTTGCACATTTTGTCTCTATTGGGTTTGTTTCTGTCCAGGTATGCTCTAATCCACATGTATTTTTCCTAGTGCGGAGCCACCTCTGCTATTTGTACCTAGAGATCATCACACTGTCTATAGTGAGTGCTAAATCATTTTTTGAGGAAAGGATGCATTCAAACAGCAAGAGAAAGAGTATTTCAAATGCAACTTCATTGATCTTTATCCTCAGAGAGTGGTTTCTGGCCTAATGATAAGGAATTTCATTCTTTTTTCTCTGGAGTGCCAACTGAATTCTCTCTTGCAACATATTTTTTTGTTTCCCTGTAGCCATCAACATACACCCAAACCTTCTTCATTTAGCCATCCTTTGACTTTTAGGTGCCATATTAAGAGTAATACAAAGATGCTTCTCATAGCCTCCTCATTCCCTCAAAGAATGTGAGCACCTAACCTTCATCTTGCCCAGCATTAACTCAGTCAATACATCTCTGAGGCCTGCTACCTAATTCAGGCACTCTTTCCTGCCCAAGAAGAGCTTGTGGCCTAAAATGGAGAGTGGAGAAGCAAGTGGATGCTTACTTTCATTGCAAAAACTTTAATTCAGCAAATATTTGCCAGGACCCAAGAAGGAACATGGGAAAGGGGCCCCTGCGTGTCACTGAGCATAGCAGCCTTTCTTGTAACTCCTTGAAAGCCATGTGTCTACCTTTGTGACTTGAAACCCAATAATGAACAATCTCAAGTGAGACTTCACAATTCTTTCCCTGACTAATCAGAACTTCACACCTACAATCGCTCCTGTTTCACTTATCTATTGCTGTGTCACAAACCACTCCAAAATACAATGGCTTACACTAGCACTAATTTGTTTTTTTCCTCATGATTCCGTGAGTTGACTAATCTAAATGATTCTTCTGGCTCATTTGTGGTTGACTGGAGAAACCTACTCAGCTGTATTCAGCGGGCATCTGGGTGGGCAAGAAGGTTCAAGAATGCTTCACTCACACCTGGTGCCTGGATACTTCTCCACGTGGACTCTTCACGTGGTAAGTTCGGGCTTCCTCTAGTCTGTTGGTCACAGGAAGTCAGAATTCTTTTTCTTTCTTTCCTTCTTTCTTTCTTTCTTTCTTCTTCCTTCCTTCCTTCCTTTTCTTTCTTTTAGTCGAGCCTGCCTATAACAATCTGTTATTTTTCCCTTTAATTCTATAGAAAATCTGCATATAAGCAAGGCAACTAATTCTCATAATAAAAATACGTCCTAAAAATAGCCAAGATGTCCATTCAGATTCCACAGTGAGTATACATTGTCCCATAAGAAAGTGCATGTGTACTTTCTCATGAATCCATAGAGTAACGATCAATAGTTTCCAGAAATTTTAACTTCTCACAAACCCCCTCCTTTGTTGGTAAGTATTGTGATATCTAACTAGGTTCTGTGAAGAGGGACGATGGAACATGCATTAAATTAGCAATTTTGCTCTTGTGATGTATATTCTCCTAACATGGCCTCACGGCAAAGCCTCGTGTCATTCATTCTGATAAGCACCCCATCAATTCTCAAGAAAACTGCAACAGCAGAAGAAACTAGAAGTCATTACTCTAATTTCCACATGCTGTTTATTTTCAAGCAGGAGAACATTTTCAAAAAAATATAATCTGTTCTCTGGCTTTTAGTTTCCCCTTATCTATATGATCTGTTGTAGTTACAGCTTTTAACTTGAGATTTTCCAAGTAATTTTCCTTTCTATTCTGTTGCATAGATCTAGTCATAAGGATTAATAACCTTTTTGGACTACTCACCCTCCATCCTACTTTCCTGTTACTCTTCAGCACAGGCTACGTGGAGTAGCCCATCATGGTCTTAACATGTCTGTACATCTTAACACGTCTGTAGCACTGGACTCAGTCCCAAAGCCAGGGCATGCTGAACTCTTAAAATGTTGTCTCGAAACATCATCTCAGAGAGATGGCACATCTCAGTCCATGGTCTGCTGGCTCCTTTGTTTCTGGGCTGTGTTGAGGCAGAGCACCAAGGTGGAAGCGTATGGTGGAGCAGTCACTCACCACATAGCATCCAGAAACTCTGTGTTGCAGAGTTCTTAAATGGCAACTGGTTTCTAAGAGGGAAGTGGGTCAATTCAGCCATTCCCCTTAATGAATGAGCCTAGAGTTCCAAAAATGTCATCTCCTCCTCCACCATCCATTGGGCAAAGCAAGTCACAAGGCCAGGGGAGCCGAAATAGACTGGAGAAACATGGATGTATGTGGAAGACAGGAATTGATGTCAACAATCTTTGGAGGCTACCTCCCCTCTTTATTGAAGGTTATCAAATTATAGCACTAACAATAACTTAAATAATGTGTGACAGGTTACATCAGAGAGGTAAAAGTTTGTCACCATGTTGTCAGAAAAAAAGAGAAAATAATCAATAGTGCTTTTAGAAGGATACAACTGGAAATCTTTCACAAAGATTCTCCTCCGTGGTAACCCTCAAGTCCTTCAGCTGTAGTAGAAGTGTTTAGGGCTTCACACAGTGCACATTTCATAAACAATAGACTAGAACTGGCTGAGACGTCTATAAGAGTCAGAGGAGGTTAACTACTTTCTCATACTGAGAAAGAATTCGTTCTCATGCATGTCACAGTTCAATGCAGGCTGGCAGGTAGGCTGTGCTCTACACAGTCATCCAAGGACCCGGGCTCCTTCCCTGTAAGTGGTTTAAATCTCAGTGGCTCCTCCAATAAATGCTCCGTAACACAGAGCTCTGTGACATAGACCTAACAGGTCATTCCTCAAAGAAAGAGAAAGGATATGAAGAATTGCATGGATACTGTTGATGGGCCAGGCCTGAAGATGAGCTATGACACATTTCTTACCCAGATGTAAGGAATTCTGTATGTCCTAGAAAGAAAGGAAAATGTTTTGATGATCAACTAGTCAGACTCTTCCACAAGCTCTTACTTGCTATCTCTACCTTTCTAAAATGTACACACCCTCTGTTATCAAAAATATCCTTAATTTGTACTTAATGTCTACTAACAGCCATTTGAGAAGAATGGGATACAAGCTATAATTCTGAAGAAATGTCTGAGTAGAATCCTATGAAGAAATTTCAAGGCCTTAATATCTGAAAGATAGGACATACATTTCATCCACATCCAGCCCCCTTTCCCAATGTTAATCTAATTTTAAAAAGAAAACTGAGCTAAAAGCAAACAGAAAAGTAATGTCATTGAACAAATTTCTGATTTTTCTCTTGATTATTAGTTTATCTTCTCAAGTTACCTAGTCCTCCCCCCAGAACGATTTGTGTGTCTGTATGCATAATATGCCTATTAGTTAATCAAATCTACCCTGTTACCTAAAGAATGAATGCCAGAAGATGAAGAAAAGGAGTACGGAAAATTTGGAAATGCACAATTTTCCTCCATTCCCATCCACCAAAGACACTTCTCAACACTACTTCCAGGATAACTCTGACTCATCCTGTAAATGACATTCCTAAACAGACAGCATTCCACAATTCTGCACTGACAAACTACATAACTTCTGGGATCCTAGGTAGTTTAGAAAAGAAGACTATTTAAGCAGGAAACATGAGCATGTATTTGTTTGTTTTTGTTTAGTTGTTTGCATCCTACAGAAAGATAGCTAAAATGTTTCTCCACCTTGCCTATTCTGACACTTCAGATATTTGAGTCTGGGATCTCCTAATGTCTTTAACATATTTGTAATATATTCATACAGAAGACATTGAATATTTTTACAAGAACATAGAAATAAGATTTAGTCAGTATAAGATTAGCTATGCTGCAGTAACAAAATCTCAAAAGTCTTCAACGTGAGTTTACTTCTCATGTGCATAAAGTCCAGTGCAAATTGGCCATTGCTCATCTCCATCTGGTGACTCAAGGATCCAGTTTTCCTCCATCTGGTGATGCTGCCATCTCAATATGTGAATTCCCAGGTTGCCATGGTTGGGAGAGAGAGGGTTAGAACAGGCACACCAGCTCCTCATTCTTTGTCCCATAAGTAACAGATGCCATTTCCACACACAATTGATTCACTAGAAGTTGCCAGATGGCTTGCACTTGACTTCAAAAGAAGCTGGGAAATATAGGGGAACATGTAAGCTTGACAAGTATGTAACATTTTTGCCTTATAAGGGAAATAAGATTACTTACAGAAACTAACATTCACATATCAGGGATGAAATTAGGAAGTCAGGAGGCATGGGTATGTAAATGCGTGATGAAAGAGTCTGGGAGATATCCAAAATTCCATGAACACAGTGCTGTTTTGTAATCACTAAATAATCTAGAGATTATCAGGCATGGAGGCTTTAGGTCACTGGCAGTGTTTCTATTTTTCTTCCTTCTGGGGAAGAAGGGACTTGTAAACTGACACTTTGATTATTATTGTAAGGTGCTACAGGGCTCTTATTTCAACTCAAAGTGTAGTTTCTATATGCTTCAGAAAGACAGCTGGAGGTAAACGTATAAAATTCCTGAGACAAATCTCTTTTTGTTATTAAATTATGACTTGCTATCTTAATGATGTTATTAGAGAAATGAGGGAGAAAGCCTGCCCTTTGGTTCTTCCAATGAGGAGAATAAAGTCATAACCTGATACCACCAATTTCCAGCATTTTTGCACACAGGGAAACAAAAGTCACTGAGTTGTGCTGGCCAAGCTTAGGTGCCAGTATACCTCCATTTGTTCAGTCCTGGGTCATGGAATAGACACCCCCAGATCCAACGTTTGAGAGATAAAGAAAAATCTCACCAGTAGAGGGTCTAAAAGCCAATGTGGTTAGTATGTAATTAATACTTGGTTCTGTCATGGAGAAGATAAAATAAAGTATAGAAAAAATTCTTCTCATGCTTGCCTGCTTCTCAATTATTTGAAATGTCCATCTCAAAACATTCAAAAACCAATGAGATCATTAGGATGTCCATCTCAAAACATTCAAAAACCAATGAGATCATTAGGACAACAAAAAAAAGGAAGTTATTCTTGGTAAGATCCAGAATTATATTAGCATCATCTCAGGGAGCTGGTCTAGAAAGTGATGGTAAACTATTCCATTGTATTACATTCTTTCTCAAAACAGGCTATCTTTTAATAAATGGAATGATGCTGGTTTACCTGTAGACTGGAAAAATGCAAGAAACAAAATAGATTATTTTTATCCAGGAGAGGCAGGCACTGAATCTGACAGGTACAAGCACTAAACTCTTATTTCTTAGAGACAGAGACTATTGAGTTGTGATTTATCAGAGTCATCATGACCTGGATGGAGTAGCCCTTGGGACCATCCACCAGCCTCAATTTTAATTTCCTGCCATCTACCCAGTCTTCCCATTTCTAAACCAACTCCTTAGATATCTGGACATCAGGGCAGAAGGCTTCAGAGTGAGTGGCCCAAATACTACAGTTCTGAACAGTTAGTGCCTGCATTTGTGTTCTGTGTTATTCCTTGGACTTTTAGGTGTTTGTCTATGTTGAGTCAATTCCCAATAACTCATTACCTCTGAAGACATTAATGAAATTTGTTTCCTGTTCTTGAAAACCTAAAGCCTAGCAACACCCTCTGCATTCTCTAAACTGTGGTCTCACCACCTTATCTGTAGCAGTTCAGGTTTCTACCCTGGATGCACCCTTATTCCCCCACCCACTTTGGGAACTCTATATCTAAAGAAATGGCCTCTCTTTAAGAAGACTGTAACAGAAAGGAATAATTGAGTAACACTTTCTAGACCCAACTCTCTTAAGATGACACTGGTATAATTCTAGATTTCACCAAGATGTATCCAACTTTTATGGAAGCTAAAGTCATCCACCTCTGTTGTAGTTTGAGATGTAGTAGGAATTGACACAAAAAGAGCTCAATTCTTTAAACCACAAGGTAGTAATCATAGAACCCTTTGTTTGTTAAGTTTATCTAGCTATAAATATGACTATAATAGTGTTTGCCTTGAATTTGACTCTTAGTGCCCTGGGAAATGCTTTCTGATGCTGCTGTTGATGCACAATAGGTTTCCAGGATGGAGATACCACAGAAGACCATTATTATTTGAATTTGTATCAAATCTCCAAGATTAAAAGACAGATTAATGAACTAGAACTTCTTTGTTGCTCCTTGCACAAAAACGGGCACAAGAAGTCACTATAGGAATGCACTCTGACTCCTGTACACTCAGAAGAATAAGGATTTTGTTCATTTTTGTTTGTCTGCCAGTGAAAATAACAGGAATTTCAGCTCAGTTTCTTCATACCATATGACTTGGAATTTATGCCTTTTACTTGGCCATTTATAGACCCATAATTTTACGTGCCACCTTCTCATAAAATTCACTCCCAATTTGTAAACCTAAGACCAATGATGTGCAAACCAGGTGTTTGGAGACACATTAGAGTCGTCCCAGAGAAACAAGAACACTCAAGTCACGGTTAGCAATGTGTTTCCTTATGCATCTTCAGGCCTTGGATTTCCAGTTTAGCAAGGCCAACCTCGTCACAAAGGAGCTTCATCCTCTTCCCTGGCATGCCTGGTAGCAGACGGCATTTGGAATGGAAGGTTCTGCACAGTGTCAAAACCTCCATCAGGAGAAGCAGCATGGCTGCGTCTGGGCTTCCTCAGAGAGTATGGGTAGCATACTCTAACCTTCCAAGTTCTCTTGAGAGAACATCAGTTACATCTTCATGATTTTTTTTTGTGTGTGTGTGTGTGCCAGTGGTTTCAACAAGAAGCAAGCATCAAGATGGAGTTAGAAATGCAACAAAATGTATTGGAGAATAACACCTGAGAAAGAAAAGGAAGACAGCAGAATTGGGCAGAGGAAGTTCCCAGACTCTGATGCTGACCTGGCAATTTCTCCATCTGTTCAACCGGGAGCACAAAGATTACCCTTAGAGGACTCCAGGGCTGGGCACAAATAACCAAGGCCTCTTATAGCATTGTCTTGTTCAGTCCTTGGCCAGGAAGTGTGCTAGGAACAGCATGACCAGGGCTCAAAAGCTGAGACAGTCAGCCAAGTACACTCCTCAACTTACTTGACAGCAGGTTTTCTCTTGCAGCTTGTAGGAAAATCAAACTGTACTTTTCCATGTGCCACAACCAGCCACCCTTCCACTGGGACATAGTCACACCCTCAATTCCAAGTAATTGTAGCAGAGCAAGGACTTGATACCCTTTGCTTTCTTGGTCCTGGGGCTGAGCACATGCCCTGCAGAGGAAAAATCAGAATCAGTTGTGAACATTAGGCTTGGTTGACCAGGATCTCACTCTTTCTCTTCAATGATGAACTCTAGGACCACAAAAGCTTGGAACTTCTTGAAGATACCTTGTCATAGTGTGGATTAATCTCTCAGAATCAGACAAGAGGCAAGGAGAGCCAGGAGATGGAGCAAGAGCTAGGAAGATGAGGTGGACTGGCTATGCATAAGACACCTTTGTGGGTCACTTCAAATCCTCTTGGCCTCTGCTCTTACTCCACCCACTGCTACTGTGGGCAGTCCCATGCAAGCTTTGATGAGCCTCCCACAGGTGCCACCTGACCAGGATCCCCACCCTCAGACACCTCCAAGGCTGTGGTGAGCTCGCTCATTGTCCTGAGGCTTCCCTCTGGTGGGACACCTGTAGAACCAGCTTGGTACCCAAATGTGAGGGCACCAATACCCCCCAGGCCACACTTGCTGAATGGGGGACAGAGCAGATAAATGCTTCGCCCTGGAAAGACAGTCCTAAAATGTGTTCTGCAAGGCTGTCCTGAAGATCCCACAGCATCAAGCTCCAGTTTCCTATGGTGCCAGCCAACTCATCAATGCGTTCTCACCTCAGTCCTCCTGCATCCATTTCCAATGCTGCTCCCAAATAAACTACCCACCCACAAGCCTTAGTCTCGGCCTCTTTTGTAGAACAGACACAGCACCACTGTTTGACCTGAATCCAGCTGTTCCTGAAACATCTTCCTAATTCCTTCAGTAGATAAAGTTATAAAATTTATTTATTTTCTTTCTTCTTTGTGTGTGTGTGTGTGTGTGTGTGTGTGTGTGTGTGTGTGTTTGTCTTTAAGCTACTTTGAGCTGGGTGTTTGAGATTTGCAACCAAAAAAGAACTCACCAACAACACAATTCCATTTGCCTCTTCTAAATCTCCCATCACCCTTATCACCATCATCATTTCACTACCACCTCCACCTGTCCAGTGTCCGTACCTCCCCCAGTCAGGCAGGAAAATGAAGCACCCTCACTGATTCCTCCCCATCTGTCTCCTCCCATGTCTTTCAACTTCCCCTGGCCTTTGAATCCCAAGGGTGTCTCTCGTGGACAGCACATTGAGTTTGAAGCACCAGAGGGAACTCCCACTGCATCCAAACAGGAAGTTAGAGGAGCCAGCCTGGAATTCTGGAGCTAGACCTAGGCCAGAGATTGGGGCAGGAGAATGGTCAAAACTAAGGTTTCTGAAAGCTTGTACAGACAAAAAGGTCAAGGGTGGAGCCCTGTCGGCCTCATATTTAGGGGTAGGAGGAGAATAGTGCTTATTGTCACTCTCCCCAAAGTTACAGGCATGTTGCACAGGCTCAGAAAAAACCTCAGGAGCAAAATAGCAGGTGCCACAGAAAGTAAGGAAGGACCCAGGAAGTGGGTGGGGTCTCTCCGAGTGCCCCTTTCCTCACACACAGACTTCATCAGTCTAGATATTGACAAGAATCTGGGTCTGTGGGTGCAAGAGAGCCAGTTTAGCAATTCCAGCCATGTCTCTGAGCACCAACCTTCCCTCCAAAAGACTTCCTTCTTAGTGCCAATCAGATCACTGAGGGCATTGCTGACAGAGGTAGGAACACAACCTGGGAAGCCTGGGAACTCATTTCTTCCCTCTTTCCTGGACTCAGCTGTCTTATTTGTTATCTTAGATTTCTCTTTTCTCTATTAAAACTGTTGCTGGTCATTGTTGGTCACTTCCATAGCAGAGCAACAGGCCGGAAAATTATTTAGTCCTGAATTAATGCACAATTTAAGGACTCTGGAAAGGTCCCCAGGCTTCATGATCATGCTGAAACGGAAAGGGGGCAAGAGCCGACATTCCAGAAGACTGATCTGACCTGCCTTAGACGGGTGGGTAAGTGCACATCTGAAGGCAGATACAGCATGAGGTCAGTGGAATAAAATGCGAGGTAGCATCTCACTTTTGAGAAAGCATTTTGATGAGGTTTCTAAGCAAGAAAAGAATACTTGCTGGCTGGCAGACAGGTCGCTACTGTGAGAGCAGACAATTTTCTGGGGGTTGACCAGGAAGGCATTTTGTCTCATCCAATGCACCCGTATTGCAAATGCCAGATGGTTGGCTCATGCAGTGCGTGGTTCCTGACATTTAAAACTCTTGATGTTGGAGTTCATCGCTCTTTTATTCTTTCCAAACATGCGATTCTAATATTTGTCTTTGATTATATAGTAAAAGACAAGATAAACTCATTGGTCACCATTCTTAAAACATTAGTTTGCCAAAACTAAGCTATATATCACTAGCGTAAATAGAATGTGATCTCTGGTGCTACAATTTTGCAGGATTAGGTACTCCATAAGATGGTGTGTAAGGAGAAAGGAACTAAACTTCAAAGTGCAAACAGTGAATATCTTCCTTTTAGCTCCCTGGTCCTGGGTATCTCTTTAGCCTACATAGTAATTTGCAGAGAGAAGCTTTGCAGCGCCCATGGTTCTGAGCCTTGATGTATTAGCTATAAACCCAAGACACAGGGGTTTCACATGGTTCCTACTGCTTTCAACATTATGCATTTGCAGATGATATGTGCTGTTTGTCAAACTGAAAAGCACTAATTGAGTTTCTGTCATATGGTCAAACCAGGGTCTGTCAAACTATGGCCTGTGTTCCAAATCCAGCCCATAGCCCAAAGACATTGTTGAGCTAGGCTGGCACTGTGAGCAGGGAGACCAGCAGGGCATCACTTTCCACCTTATTTCTGCCTCTCCTCCCCAAACCTGTCTCGCAGGCCAGTGGCTGCTGCTCGGGGGCAACACTGCTCACCATCCACAAATCGAGGCTCCTGCTGTTGACAACTGCTGGACACCAAGCAGTCTAGGAACTCTCTGGCCAGCTGCCCAAGTTGAATGACCCAGATCTCCAGAAGAAGAGAAAAGTTCACTGGAAACTAGTGTCCCCAGAGCAGAGAATAAAACTGATCAGGGCGGTGAGCCTCCCCCACTCCACTCACCACCTGCCCCTCCTTCAGGATCCAGGCCCAGTCACACTTCCTACTAAGAACATCTGCAGAAAATGGCAGCTGGGCACAAAGTTGCCCACCACCTAGGACCAGGCACCCCAGGCAAATCTGACAGGGCATGGCAGGACTTCTCTCTCTAATTATATCAGAACTCACAGGACATTCTCAGTTTTGCCTATTGGCCTGCAAAGATCCAAATACTTATTTTCTGGCCCTTTACAGAAAAGTTTGGTCCTCAGTATAAATTCCTGCAAATAGAATAGTTATTAAGGTCAGGAGGAGCTGACAAGGGGGAAAGCTCAAGAGTCTGTGTTGTGAAAGCAGAGGTTCTCTGATTTAATTCTCATTTAAAAGACTGATGCCACTCATAGATTTATAGGGCTGAATTCACACACTTCCAAGAGTTGCATTAACTTCTTACCTTTTTGTGTCGTCTGCACACCAGGCTTAGTTATACAGGGTATTCGAATGCCACCTACTGGGCACAAATGGCCTCCACGCATTGGAAAGGATTATTCACACTCCAGAATATGGATGTGGCAGCTGGCCGCGCTATCTGCACTGGGTGGCCCTGTAGGTCACGGCTGGTTAAGGGTCTGTGGCGGAGTGAGAGATATTCTTAGCTGCAGTGGAATTTCTCACTCAGGGCAGAGATGGGTCTCTTGACTTCTTCATTATGGAGCTGTCCTGGACATTATTGGATGCTTCTCAGCATCCCTGGCCTCTACCTGTGTAGCAAGTTGAGTAGTGTCCTCACAAAAGATATCTATGTCCAAGTCCTAACCCTCAGTACCTGTGGATGTGACCCTACTTGAAAACAGCATTTGTCTTTGCAGATGTCATCAAATTAAGGATCTCAGGATGAATTCATCCTGGATTTGGGGTGGGCCCTAAATCCGATGACAAGTGTCCTCATGAGAGAAAGAAGAGGGAGACTAGAGAGGCAAGACAGAAGAGAAGGTCAGGTAAAGTCAGAGCAGAGATGAAGTGATGTTGTCACAAGCCATGGAATTCCAAGGATTACCATCAGCCACCAGAATCAGGAGAGAGGCACAGAAAGGATCTCCTTCAAAGTCTCCAGAATGGACCAAACCTGTCAACACCATGATTTCATGTGTCCAAGAGAAAGTACAACAGTCAACAGAAGGGTCGTTGTTGCCTCCTGACTCTTGACTTTTTTTCTTACTACCACTTAAAGCTAGATGTTAAATTCAGCTCTATTTCTGGAAATAAATTTGGGCAATTATCCAAAAGAACATAACAATTTTCATTGCTGGTTAGAAGTGTGGGCTTGAGAATCAGGCTGCCTGATTTTAGAATAGAACTGTGTGTCACATGAGCTGTGCAGACTTTCATAGGCCACAAAACCTCTCCAACCCTCAGGTCCTCATCTGTAAGAAGCAGGGAGACATGGTGTACCCTGCTCAGAGTGAACATCCCAAAATTTAATTACTAAAGAAAGTGCTCAGCCTAGAGTTTGACTGGCATATTTCCAATTATTATCCAGAATGAAATGCATTCACGAATTAGCCAACAAAGTGACTGGTGCTTTGAAAGCATCACCAGGAGTGGAATGAAGGTACAAAACCTCAGGATTTCAAATGCCCCAAAACAGAGCACGTTCAGGGAGAGAACTTTTAATTATCTGGGTGAAAGATTATCCACAAAAAAATAGTGCAACTAATCAAACGCAGCAGTTAATCCAGAAACAACTGGACCACAATCAGCAGCGTTATCAATAGCCAATTTTCCTCCAGCACGAGCCTGCCACGTAGCCTGCCCATGTATGAGGTCAAAGTCTCTGCCCTGAGAAGCCACCAGGCGATTAATGAGAGCAGACCTCATGGCAGCAAACCCAGATCTTGATTTGGTTACAGTTAATCCACAAAGTTGATTCCCAAAAACCAACTGAGCAAAGACAGTCAAACATCACAATTGCATTAGATTTCGAAAAAGCAATTTAAAAATTCATCACTTCAAAAGTACGCCATTTAAAAAACTTGTATTAGCTTCATAATGCTGCTGTGACAAATTACTACAAACCTGGTAGCTTTAAAAACAGCACAAATTTAATATCTTACAGTTCCAGAGGGCAGAAGTCTGAATGGCTCTTATGGGCAAATATCCAGGGTAAAATGCAGCCCAGCTGCATTCTACCACAGTGAAACATATATTTAATCCAAGATAGTCATAATCACGTTGTATCATAAGGAAAGAAGCCTCCAGTTATGCAAGCTTTGCAGTTGTGAGACTGTGATTTAAATCTTTCTACTTGTACATGACCGCACTGAAGGAAATAATTGCACAGGGTGAGTGTGTGAGTGCAGTCATGGTCAAGGGCATCTGGAAATACATGTAAGCTCCACCTGAGAGGCCAGAATACAGGAGCCAGTTCACCTCCTATAAAGCAAGGAAGTTTTGACAGTTTAGTAAAGAGATTCTCCGGTGATGTACTCTGACAGCTTATGGGAGTCCCAGGCATACGGTGTTGCACTGACCAATGACTGAAGGGTGCTAATAGACTCCAGCCCCCTTGCCCCTTTTTGGAGCAAGAACTCTGAAATGCGTGTTCTACGCAATCTCCCAGTTCCCCCAGCTGCCCACAGAGATGATATGCTGGATAACCCCCTCTGCCATGGCTACCATGGAGTCCTCTTCCCTGCTTCACTGCTTTCCCAATTTCTCATGCTATTTCAAGGCATCGCATTCCAAATAACCTACACTTGACCATCTCAGGACCTGCCCACTCTGTACTGACCCCAGGCTCCCGTACAGGAACACGAAGGGAATAGCATTGTCCAGCGTATCTACCAATTTCGGTGGCATAACCATTCCCAAGATGACCGATATCAAGCCAGGAATGTGATATCAAATGACTCACAGAACTCCTGGAAATTTAAACCTCAGCTCTCATGAGCTGGTACAAGCTGGTTTTTTCATGCCACCACCCAGCCTTCTAGGAACTTGTAATGGTGATAACTACATCATTTGGGTAGACTATCAGCTTTACTAAATTGACCACACAGTGCAAAATGACTCAATAACACAGAACTTGTTTCTTACATGCCAGTGCTGAGCAGGTGGAAAGGCCACTAGAAAATCCTCCTCTACAGTCCCTTAGAGGCCAGGTTGACAGCCTGCACCTCATTTTTTAGTCACATACCATTGACTAAAACTAGTACATGGTCATACCTACTTGCAAAGGAATCTGGGAAATGTAGTGTAGCTGTGATCACAGGAAGAAGAAAGCATGGATTTGGTGAGCATCAACTTTCTTTGCACAATCATATTTGTGAGCATTCATGCTGTGCCAGCCACTGAGCTCAACAAGTCTGCAGAGGCAGATGAATTAACATCTCTTACAGATGAGCACACTAAAGCTTAGAGAGGCCAAGGGATTTGTCCAAGTTTCCACACTGGGAAGTAGTAGAGCCTGCACTCAAAACCATGTCCATCCTATGCCAAGGATAAAGTTCATCAATAGATAAGTTTCACCTGGCATCCCCTCTGTAAAGATGGGGGTCAGAGACAATATGATCCTAAATCAATTCTCCTTTGGCAAGACACAGTTTTCAGTCTGACCTTTTCAGACTTTTAGTCCCAAGTGGGTGAGGCTGGAGTTTTTGCAAATAAATCCATCAACCCTAGTTGTCAGAAATGATGGGTTTTAGTTAATAGAGATTTATTTAACTTGTGGTTGCATCCCTTCAAAGACACATGAGACTCCAAGGCAGCTAAACACTTTGGCTGGCAAGGGCTAGAGGGAAATGGCACACTTTATCTCAAGCATAGGAGAGGTGGTGGGATGGAGCCAGGTGCTTGGAATGCAGGAGAGAAAAAAAGAAGACAAGCTAAGATGTTTTAGTATTTTTACAAAATACAAATGCCCTGGAGCCATGCCTGGGGATTCTGACTAGTGGATCTTGAGTGAACTAAGGTTACTTGTCCCTTTGGATCAGGGAAACTAAAGGGAACAGAAATGAAATGTTTGCAGTCTTAAGTTTGAGGGCCTCAATGATGGACTCTTGCAGCTGTAAGAGCCTCACCACTATCAGATGATGCTAGAGATGACATCCACCAACACAGCTCTGCATCAGCAGCTGTGAAGTGGGGTCCAAGTGGTTTGTATTAACATGAAATACTCAAATGCACATAGGATTCTTTCTTTTTACAAAATGTAAATTAGGATGGGTATTTCTTCAATATCATACCCAAAATTTTGCTTTACATTCATTAAATCCCTGAGAAAAGAACAGCAAAACTCCACCTCTATCCTCTGAGGAGTCTCAGCTGGGTCTGAGAATTAAATTGACAAAAGATAGGTTAACAGGAAAAAAGAAAAAAACCCACAAATTTATCTAATACGAGTTTTATGAGGCATGAGAGCCCCCTAAGGAATAAATACCCAAAGAAGCAGTTGTAGTCAATCACTTATATACTGAATTGAACAAAGAACGTGGGTTGTTAAAAAGCGAATAAATTGTGTGGGGAGCCTTAAGCGAGTTATTTCAACAAGGTCTGCACAAAATTCTCACTTTCATCTTCCCATCAGTGATGATAAGAATGTTATTTCTTTTCATATAAGAAGGACATCTCTCACTTGGAAATGTCATCTCCTGCTTTTAAGAAACAGAATGAAGATCTGTGTGACCTTCCTGTACCTACTGTTTTTTTAAAAGCATGGAGTTATGTCTCCAGTATCTTTCTTCAATGTCAGTTCTAGGATTTTGTATACTGATGATTCTCAGTGTCTGTTTTTGAAGAATGTATAGATGCTGAAAGGCTTTTAATTTTAATGCCCTTTTAATCCAAAATAGTTGATACGCCAGAGCAGCGTATTTTGGAGTGGCCTGGAATTTGCTTATGAACCTGGACTCTACCTTTGGAAGTGTCTGTGCTCGAGAACTGCAGCCATCTTGAATTTCATCGCTACAAATAGCTTTTCGAAACACTTCTCGAAACATGGTTATGCTCTCCCCATAATAGCTATATTTTTGTTCCCCTTCAGATCTGGTTATTAGATGCACCTTTTGGATATTTTTCTACTAAAGCAACAGGATCACTTAAAGTTCTTATATTTGAAAGAGAGAATCTATTAACCAAATCCAGAAATACTGAAATTTAATCTCATCTCTATTCTCTCAACATTGAACACCAAAAGAACTTTCCAGTCACTGGAGCATTTTTTTTCCCTTTGATGTGACATGTTCAGTAAAGTCACTGGCGTGGATTTCCTGAGCAGTCAGTCTCTGTGGCATTTAGAGCCTGCCACACTTCTTTGCAGGATCGGTTTGATCAAAGATTGGAGGGCATGGGGTCTTCAGGCCCCACTTTCATATTCATTCTTTGGAACTTCAGGGTCTCTAAGACCATCACAGGCCACGCAACACCAAGTCAATTACCATTTTCTTTTGACACCTAGTGTTTTATGTGACATTTTACACAGTGGCAGATGGGTCTCTTTGGGGGAAATGCTCCATGTCTCCAGAAAACTCTGTCAGGACGATTTTCTTGATTTATTCTAAAAGGTCACAGCTAAAGAACAGTCTTTCAGCATCTATTCCTTCTTCAAAAACAGACACTGAGAATCATCAATATGCAAAATCCTAGAACTGACACTGAGGAAAGATATTGGAGACATAACCATGCCCTTGAGAAACTTGTAGGTTTGATCCAGAAAGCTGGTCCCAGTTTTTCACCTTCAGAACTTGCATTTTAGAAACCAGTATTCTATATTAGCTCCAGGCTGAAGAGAGAAAATAGGAGCACGAGCCACTCCATCTGCTTCCAGAGACCACCGTGCTTTGGAACTTAAAATGAAGCTACTATTTAAAGCAGGGCCTGCCCCTGTTAACTCTCAGAGTCCAACTGGAATGTCAGCACGCAGACTTGAAACCATCACGAGCTCACATGGCCCCACCTATCTTGGAAATAGCATGTGCTTTGTAGTTACATCCTCTAGGTCCAGTAATTACAAAAGCAAGATCCAAATGAGATGATGTATTTCACCCAACGACAGCCCCATTGCGGAGCCTGTAATCATTGTTTATACTTTCCCATGTCAGTCTGCGGGAGTCCCCTTCTCTGCTTTTCTTCTTCCATTGGCAGCTGGTGCAGTGAACGTTTGCTTGACACAAACATTCTTTCCTGGGCATATGTGTCTGTCCCCTCGCTCGCAGCGACCAGTGTGCAGCCTTGCCTTATGTATGTGTCAGTGCAGCACTTTGAACGGGGAGGCTTGGAAAGGGAAAGGGACTGGGGATGAGCCTGCATTCTTTCACCTCAATGCCACATCGGGGTATCCCTTCCCCTTGATGAGTCCTGACTGATGATCCCTGTCTGGATTCCGTCTCAGGGACAATTTGGAGCTCACATTACAGTATGACTTCTGGGGCCTTTGAAGTCCCAGTTGCAGAGGCAAAAGCACTGGAGTGATTAAGGGGGCCCACCCTATCCGGGAAGGGGAGGGCTGCACAGTTGAATACAAAATGCAATTAAAAAGGAGCACCTGGGATCAAATCGAAGCAAAGAATGTGACTCTGGCTCCAAGCAGAAGGGGCTCATTTAATCACACAAGAATGTTCATCTCCACAAAGTGCTTGATTTAGGAAAACCGCAAAATGTTAAAAAGCAAAGGTAAAAAGGAAATAACAATAAAAAAATGCCCTCCAACTTGCCACTCAGCAAAGGAGCACAGGAATCCTTGCTCTCACCTTCTGAGGTGCCCATGAGCAAACAAAACTGGCAGATGCACATCCCAGGACACTGGTGAGGTCCTTTTCCTGGCTTCCTCATTCTTCCCCAGACTCTGGTGGACTCTTATCTTTTCCCATCACCTCTCACTCTCACTCTGACCCTCCACACCACGAGCTAATTTCCTAAAGGCAGGGCCTCTGATGAGTGTGCGTACATGTGCCCATGTATGTGTGCGTGCATGCATATGTGTGTGTGCATACGTGCTACTTTTAGTACCTTAGCTCCAGCGGAACTCATCTATCTGCCCCCTTCCCCACTCTCTGCAAGCAGCCTCCGAACCAGATTAATTAGAGCTGAGGTGTCATGCTGGAAGATGTTCATGAAGTTAAAGTCACCAAGAAGAGCCGAGTTTGAGCTCCCTCCAACCAGACCACTTTCCAGCTATATCAACTTGTCAGGTCCTGGAGCCCAGAGGTTCTCAATCTTGAACCCACATTAGAATCACAGGGTCACCTTTTACAAAGTTGACAGCAACCACCACCCAAGGTCAACTTCATCAGAATCTCAAGGCCTGACTCAGAGCATCGGTTTTGGTAAAATCTCCACAGATTATCTTCCTGCACGTCAACCTCTCAGGGCCTCAGTATCACGTTCTGAATAACGTGTGTAACTTTTACCCCACAGGAGCACTGAGGTGAAGAGACGTAAATACATGCTAAAATCTTTGTAAATGACGCAGTGCTACTCAAATGTAGGTGTCATTTTTCCCTCACAGAGAACATTTCAATTCTAACACAGGCCATGAATGCTTCTCTTTTAATATCTAAAGTCAAGACCAGTATTTCTGGCACCAGTTAAGCTGTTTAAGAAACTTAGAAGATAATAAATTATTTCAACAAGTTCATCTTGTTCCATCAAAACACATTGTCTGCCTTCGAATCTAGTTTTAAAGCTTTTCTTCATATTTTACACCCAGCAAAAAAAAAAAAAAGAAAAAAGTTTAATTACTCTCAGGTTCTATCCAATAGTTTAGTGGTAATCCTAATTTACTCTAAGCCATGGGCCAGCACGCTTTTTCTGTTGAGGACCTGACAATACATAGCTTTGGTTTTGCCGAGATGTCTGCTGCAATTACTTAACTCTGCCATTGTAGTACCAAAGCAGCCATAGACAAAAACAAGCAAATGAGAGGCCACAGAAATGGACCGGCATGGCTGTGTTCCAATAAACCTGAGCTACAAAAATAGGTGCAGGCTGAATTTGGCCATGTGCTATGGTTTGCTGATCACTCCTTAAGCTTTCAATAAAGACACAAAAGTATCCAAAGTTGACTCAGGGAAGCAGCTGGGATTCTTTCTAATGAGATGTAAGAAGAAAGCAAAGAGCGATTTCTGTCCACACTTGCAGGTATAGTCTGAGTGCTGGGGGCAACTGAGGAAGGAAGACAGAGCAAAGGATAAAAGTGAATTCCTTCGCTTCAAAACCAACAATACGCATCAGAATTAATGCCCAGAGAGGACGACTGCAATGTTCCTGGGCTCATTGTGACATTCTCAGACAGAAGCAACCCCCTCCCTTAAATCGCTGCTTTCTGCCTAAAGGCTGAGGGCACACAATCCATCCCAACCACGAGACCCACCAAGGCAGGCAGGGCATCTGCATCCTCCTTGCTTAAAGCTAGGGATTTTCACCTTGCCCTATGAAAAACCCATCAAAGTGAAAAGAAAAAGGGGTCCCCTTTCCTGTGCTTTGTAAATCACAGCATCACTTAGCTATGTCTGGAGACATTTGAATTGTCCCTGCTGGGGAAGAGGTTACTGGTGGGCAATGGCCAGGAAGGCTGCTCACATCTTACAGTTCACAGGACACTCCCTGCCACAAAGACTCATCCTGTGCCCCTTGTCACTAGCACAGGATGAGAATCCCTGGGAGAGCACCATGTAGCAGATGAGTTGGAAGGGAAACCTAGGGGCTGACAAAAACGACTTGAAGCCCTGCTTAGATTCTGTCCACCTGGGACAGGCTTCTTCAGTGGCCTGATCACTACAGTTGCATCCCCTCTTTCTTTGTGAGTGAGAGTCCTGGAGAGCACTGAATCTTAGAGTTGGCAGTAAACTCAAGAGATATTTCATTTGGCCCTCTGGCCTCAAAGGCAGCTCTTCTCAAACTCTACTTTGTGCACACATCACTAGGGTGGTGAAGATGCAGGTTTGGCCTCTCAAGACCTAGATTCTGTGATGCAGACTGGCACTTGCTCCAGTACCACAGGCACAGGTGGGCCTAGCCTACAGAGATGAAGGAGTGTAAGGAAAGGTCCCTGGCCTACAGATGATGTGCTTGCTGTTCACTCAGGTTAACTTGATTCTCCTAGGGCACTCAGCTGGAAATTCTGAAAGCTAAAAAAAGTCTTTGTGGATCCTCACACTCCTGCCACCAATCAGGGAATCACAGGACCCACTTTTCCTCCCACGTCTTAAAGTATCCTGCAGAACCACAGCATCCTGCAGGTGCTGTGAGCAATGCACCTCTGCACACAGCCCTGCTCTTTCCCCCAGATCTTCAATAACCAGTGCAGACGCCTGCCCCAGGCAGCAACTCCGCTTAGCAAGTCCCTGGAGAAAGTTCCTTGTTGATCATGTAAACCACCCAGCAGCCATTCCTGGAAATGTCTTTCTGGGAACAGGATGAAGTTTGAGAAATGGCAGAAAAGGAAACCTGTTCATCAGAAGAGAGCTAGCTCCAATTTCCGTTGGGGTTTGCATCAGCTGAAACAGGTGGAAACTCAGAGAGTGTGAGTGTATGAAATGAATGTGGAGCCGTGTGGAAGGAAAGAATGTTCTACCAGCAAGCGTCCTCTGGACCCAACCCATCAGGCAGCCTGCGGGCCGAGAATTTATGGATGTGTTTTCAATTTCTCTGACAGAATCTGTTTGGATTAAGGACGGCTGTTTAATCTTTGAAATATGTGTTCCATAACAAACGCTGGAATCACGTATAAATTGCTCCCTTCATTCTGGGAGCCAAACCCTTACTAAAGGGGTTTGGAAATCCCCACAAGGTGCTCTTTGCTTATTGCTCATTCGGAAAGAAAAAAACATTTCTTTAATGAAATGCAACGTTGAGGAACTGCCAAAAATAGATGCTCCCTATCTGCCTCCACATATGGTAGCTTCTTTCTAGCCAATTAACTGCCAATGAACTGAGGAAGAGCTGTAAGCGCAGGCAGGCCAAGCACCCCGCTCAGCCATGTACTGCCCCGGGCAGAGATGGAAGTTTCTGGTCCTATCTCCACCCACAAAAGCCCAGGAAGCCCATGACTTTTATTTGCAAGACTATTCTACTTAGCCTTAGCTAAACTCCCAGAATTAAGACTGATGGCTTGTCACCTTTGGGACAAACCTGGCTTTTAACTACATTGTGTTAAAGGGAAATATCCAAGATCCACAAAAGGTTGTTCTTTTATGATTGCTACTAACAGACTTAGTTCTATTTTAACACTATGCCCGAGAGATTTTTTCTGTCCAGAAGCATAGAGGGTATTGGGGTTAACGCTGTCTGAAAATAAGCACTTTACACACGTTCTTGCATTTTCTGATCTCTTGCTCCAAATTTCAAGCCAGTCAATGAACAGTTCAGAATCCATGCATATACATGCTTTTTCTTCTCTCTGGGCTGATACGAAGTCAAGGAGAAATGGAATCTTCTACAAACTGGTTTCTTTTCTGTAACCTTCCATTAATTTGAAGTCGGCAAAGCTTTTGACAACCCTTAAGAGATCTGAGTTTTTATTTATTCTGTTTGTGGGGAGGGTTGTTTTGGGGTTGTTTTGGATAAACCAAAAAAAGGAGGGACAATTATCTAACCCACTCTGTGTTTACTTTGAAGCAGTCTTAGAATGAAACCAAAGGGTTAGATGTCCCTTGTCATCACAAAAATGAATTTTCCATTAAAAGTAATGGGGGCATGCCTATAATCCTAGCTACTCAGGAGGCAAAGATAAGGAGGATCACAGTTGGAAGCCAGCCCCGGGACAAATAGTTCACGAGACCCTATTTTGAAAATATCCAATACAAAAAAGGCTGGTGGAATGGTTCAAGCAGTAAGAATGCCTGCTTAGCAAGCGTGACGCCCTGAGTTCAAACTCCAGTGCTGCCAAAGGGAAAAAAGAGTAAGTAATGGGGGCTTCATAAAGGGAGGAAATGACAATATCTACCATCATATTCCATGCCAAGGACTTTACAGTGATTAGCACCTGCAATTCTCACTCTACAACAATGGAGTTCTGAGAGGTTTGATTCTTTTGACAATGTCACACAGCCAGGACTCAATGGAGCTGGAATTCAAGTGCATCTAACATTGGTGTGACTCCCTGAAAAGTCAATGTTGAAATTCTGTTAGGATGTCATTAAACCCAGGAAGTTTCCAGTCATGGCTCTAAAGATCTCTGATATGCCAATGGCTTGATTTCCATCTCCAATCCTACTGATTCCCCTGAACTCTGAACTTGCATATCTGACAGATATCTCTCATGCAGCATTTCCAAACGGAGCCCCTTGTCTAATCTAACCCATCCCGATCAATGGCACCTTAATGGCGCCCTAGCTATACCATTTTCTATCCAGTCAACCAGAAACTCTGTTGGCTCTTCCTTAGAAATCTACCTGGAATTCAAGAATTTTCCTAGGGTAAGCCTCCATCATGGCTCACATAACCAGACTCCTGGCTTCCAGACTTATTCTCCAACAGCCACAATGGTGTGTGGGACAACACAAGTCCAATTAGGTCACTCCTCTAAATTTCAGGTTTTTATCTGGCTCTCAAAAATCCTGAGGCATTTGCTTCATCTATCCTCCTCCCAAAAGGAAAACAAACTGACTTCAAGTACTTCTACCTGTCCAAGCCCCACACCTGCGCCATTCACCCCAGGTGGGAGTCCAGCAGGCTAAGCCCATTTCCACCTCAGGAAATTCGAATCTGCTGCCCCTTCTGTTGAGGATGTCCTTCCCCCAGCTGGTTCCCTCTCCTAATCAGAGGGGTGCCTCTCACTGCCCATATTAACTAGCACCTCTTCTAAGTTAAGCTATATGGGCTTCCTTCCTTCTGTTTTTCCTTTACTCTTTCTTCCTTTTTAAAATTTCCCTTAAAACTGAAAGCTTGAAAGCAAAGCAACAAAAAACTGGTGAGGAAGACATCATTCAAACCCTGTGGTTCCCAAGGTAAAAGAAAAATTTCTGATAAAAGGAAAGATGAATGAATGAATGAATGAGCACTAGATCCAAGCTGTACTCTCTAGCCTCCAAGACAGATGTCCTGAGGACAGCGATCCTGCCCCATCCTTGCAAATTTACAGTCCCGGTCTGAGTTTTTACTCAGACATTGCCTACTCAGCCAAGAACAAAGGATTTTGAGGCCAAGCAAATTGATGTCACAATCTGTGTGACAACCTTAAGCATGGGTCTTTAATATCACTGGATGCTTTAGCAATGTTACCAGGACCGGGTTACCAGAGGCTCTATGGCAGGACCATACTGTGAAATCAGTATCTCTTCCATTTATGACATGCTTTTTGAGGACTCTGTGCTTGTTTTATTTTCAAAAATAGAGTTTAAACATTTAATTTTTAATAAGGTGCCAACGTTTACACAGTGTTACAATAAAAAAAGACACGTTGCTATGTGGTTATTCCAACACCAGTTGTGAACATATCTCGTAAAAGTCGCATGTAGGCTCATTCCCAACACACCTAGGATGGCAAATAAATAGTTATTACCACACCAGTGAAAATGGGATCTGGTTAATGTTTCCGTGTCAGATACACAGGCTCGCTCCTCGGGTAAATCATTTCAAATGTTAGAAGCCGAGTCTGATAAAACACTGCCCACTCAAAATTAAAATGAAAGCGTAATATCGCAATTACGTGGGAATTCAATAGTCTCCTCCTTGGCTTTCTCATCTTCCCCAGCTCAGCATCTGATAATGAGTACTGAGCAGAATTTGCACATGTTGATAATTTAAAGTAATCCGTTCTCACCTAAATAAAACAAACTGCTCTCAAATTTCTGGTTTCTGTGACTTATTAGTGCTCAAATGTATCTGTTTACACGTCTTCTCTTTGGTGAGGCCTTTGGGAAGGACGGAATAGAGAACTTTGAGACCGCCTGGTTCTAAGCACAGGGAGTGCTGAGTAAGGGGTGATTCCCTGCTAGCACATTTGCCTTTCCCTAAAAGCCACAGGATCGGCAGCATTCCCAAGAGATGTGGTGAAAAACACGAAGAAAAAAGATCCACGTAGCACTTTAGAGATAGCCTTTATTTGGTGTCCTGAGGATAGGAAGGGAGAACAAGAAATTAGAGATGCACCTCGTTAGAGAACTCCTTTTCCACTTGGTGTTTCTGGTTTTTTACATTAAAAAATTGATTCGTAAAGAATTCTGAAAACTCTACAGATGTCTAAAGCCTTTGGTTCTGGAAAAGAAAACATTATTTTAAATAATGTTTCTGTCCCCTCCACACCCCAGTTCTCTTCGTCACATCACCAGGTCAAGTGAATTGAAGTTCACTTGGGGTAGAGCAAACACCTTCAGAGTCCCTACCTGGGTACTTTCACAAGAAAGAGCGGCAAAGAATGGGGTGCTATGCTCCCTGTGCAGCTTGTATGAGGCCTTGGCCAGTGGAGCAAATGGACCATATAGCTGAAGTGGGCTCTCTGGGAAGAAGGCCATTCGCCATGGCAGTCCCCAACTGCAGACTCTCCATCCTTGACCTTAATTTTCCTGGCTGGCCCTGACTTTCTGTGGAGGAGATCCTGAACCCCACATCAGATTGGAGGATCAACATGCAGAGGAAAAATGAGCTGTGTTCTCTAAGTCAAATCACTCTTCCAACGGTTTCTGTGAGCTCACAAACACCTTGTGGAAAGCACTGGGGAGAAGGACACAGTTCTTAAGATCCCCTCCCCCCCCAGTGACCTTGGCTCAGAGTAAACTAGTCCCTCAACTGCCTCCATGGCCTCAGCTGGATTAGAAGTAAACTGTGGTTTCACTGACCTTTGACTATCTTTCCACTGTCCCGTGTTCTTTCTGAAGTATTCTGGCTAAAGGGGCCTTCTGGATTATCCAAGGCCAAGGTATGACTAAAGCCTCTCTTTCCATTACAGGTCAGCTCTGAGGGGCCACCTGGGCTGAGGAGACCTACGTGACGCAACCGTTAAGACTTAGGATTTACAGTCTGGGAGAACCTGCCCTCCTTGCACATATTCTGTAGAAACCCAAAAACAACACTGACACTAGGATCTATGACTTAACACTTACCTGCCGTGAATGAGTCAGTGAATTTCACTCTAAGACCAAGGTTTAAATTCCCTACTCTTAACTGGATATTTCCATACCAAAATGGATATTTGAGGTCATTTGGAGGCGGGGGAATTAATTACAGAAATAAATAACTGGAACTAGTTTTCCATAAATGCCAATATGATCCAACTTAAATTGTTTTAATCCGAAGAACATATATTTCTTATAACAACTAGAAGATTTGTAGAAATCCCACTTGTAGCTAGGTTTTTATTCAAAAATAAAAATTCTTATCAGAGTTAAGAAGTGGTAGATTCTGCTTGGGAGTTCTCTATCAAATCTGAGAAAAGGGGTAGGAAGCAAGAAGTTAGAAGAATGTTTGCGGGGCTTGTCAAGATCAATTGAGTAAAGAAGACATGGAGGCAATGTGAGGCACGATGATGGAATTTCATGTGGCAGATGTGTTCCCACCCCAAGAACCAACCCTCCACTGCATATTAAGAAAGTTCAAATTTAGGAGAATAATGTGCCTAGCTAAAAATTTTCCTTCCCAGACTTGCATGCACGAGAGGAACCACGTGACAGAATTCCAGCCAATGGCTGCGTGTTGAGCATCTCTGGGAAACCTTTCCTTTCCTGATATATATATTGTATCTTGTTACTTGACTCTTCCTCCTTCTTCCCATGTAGAAAGCAGACATGGTAGCTAGCAGTTTAGCAACCACCTTGCAACTATGAAACAATAAGCCAAAGGAAGAGGAAAAGGAAGGTGGAAAAGAAATACGAGGAATTTGAATCCCCGGTGATGTTATGGAGACAGTCCCAGGGTGGCCAACTCCCAGGTTTCTTATTAAGCCCTCACTGTTGTCTTGGTGTTCTGTTATTTTCAGTCAAGTGCACATGTACCTGATGCATCAATATTAAATGACATTGAGATTGAAAGGGGTGAGAGTGAAGCAGCAAAAGGGGAGGGACAAGGACAAGTGAAAGGGCAAGTGGGATAAACCTTACATGGATCATACAATGGGCCTAAAACAGCTTGATTTCTTAAAGACACAAATCTTGACTAAATATGTCATTACACTCAAATACAAAGATGCCCGATGCTTAAATTGGCTGTAGAAATTTTAATTCTGTCCTTCTGCGCTGTGATTGCTGGTATGAAAGTGCATGCCTAGACATTAAAACTGGACATTTTGCATCCAACAGAGAAGAGAATGGAACATGCTTGGAATCAATTTAGTATTTCTCTTGCAATCCATTTGGAGAAGTTCCCACTGAGAACTCATCTGCCTCACCCTCCTGAGGGGAAAAGTAAGTAGTAACACTGGGTAGCTGGTTTTGACTGTGGCATATGCTACTTGGAAATTAAAAGAGACTACAGCAAGCTGTGAGCACACAGGCCACAACCCATGGAAAGTGCGGGACCAATCAATATTTAAGAATATTCAGGCAACAGCAATAAATAAATGAAGCAAATGCAATGAGGATGCAAATCAATGATGAGGCGTGTGTTCCCTCAAAATAAGGACGTGTTCCCTTGCATAAGAAGAAGCTCCACACAGCACTACATGCTCCAAAAGTTCATTGTCCACTCCAAGACACTGGTTTCTTCACATCCGTCATGGCGGGCACCTCTGATGTTGCTTTTGAAACTGACAAAGAAGCAGAACAAGCTGAAGCCACAGCAAGAGGTGGGATGGCCACGAGCAGACCCGCTGGGGCATGCTTGTGGCTTTCACTGTGTGCAACTTTAAATTCTTTCTCTTTTCCAACAAAGTAAGAGCAAATGTCTTTAGTCTGACTCAGTAACATTGCAGCAGCAAAATATCAGGAACCAATAAATAAGGACACTGACACACGGACACCCCTTTGTCTTGCGGACTCAAAGCTTCACATGTGCTATGAAGTTACAAACATCAGCCTTGAGTAAAAGGGGTCAAGGCTTCTCTACTCGGCATTTGTGTTCCATGTCCTCAAATCGACCATATCATTTACCCCACCCACGGGCCCCTGCAGCAGTAGTAAACTCACTGGGAAACAGCTTGGAACTCACACGGCGTTAAAGCTATAAAATGCCTACTTATTGATGGTTTTGCTTTTCCTTAATGTTCTATCCTTCTTCCCCCCTTTCAAACAAAGCTTTGTTTCTGCTGCCCCCAGTGCATATAATAGTATATCATTTGTTTTCCTTTAAAAATGATATAGCCGGTGGTTTTCTCAAAGTAACTGCCACTTTGTTGCTAATTAAACATGATGGATTCGGGATCCTGGTTGGCCATCTGAGCCATGTGTCTCAGAACGTCCTTCTTTGTGATGATACCAAGAAGCCTCCTGGAGTGGAAACAAAAGAAAGAAAAGAGGTCAGCCTAGTAATACAGATCCACTCTGCCCCCAAATCCTTTGCCACCTGGGCACAGGGACAGGTGAACTTTCCCAGCCTCCCTTGTGGTTGGGTGGGGCTAACAGAGTGAGCTTTGTCCAATGGCCTGTGGGTGAAGATGACAGATGCCAATCTCAGGTCACCTGTGTATTTCCTCACGCTCCCTCTCTTGTCATCCAGCCGCCAGAGGCAGAGGAGTCAGTGAAAGACTCTGAGGCACAGAGGAGGCATCAGATTCAAAGACCTGGGGACCCTTAATGTATGGTCAAGAGATCACACCTGCAACCCACATAGGATGTGACATGTGAGAAAAATAAACATTATTGGAAAAGGCCACTGACGTTGCAAGCTTGTTTATTATACAGGCAGTAAACCTACTATGACTAATACATGCTCTTCAATTTCAAGGTTATAATCAATTTTAAAAGGGCTTATGAAAGCCATTGTCAAAAGTTGATGACTCTACAGAAATTCCAAGTGTAAGGTATTTTATGTATAAGAAATGTTAATACAAGATAAAATGTATTTTCTTTTTAATTTTGCCCAACTAGAAGGGACACTGTTTGACATTCATCTCTGACCACAAATGCAAACTGCCTCCTCTTTAAAAATTCCATTGCTTTCAACTTATACAAACAACGCCCCTTGCCAGGGCCTCTGGTATAGGGCCATCTCAACTGTACATCGACAACCCCAGGGAGCACTGCACAAGCACTGCAATATCAGTAGTGCTCCCTGCATTATTCACAACCATTCAACACAACTCTTGCTTCATCATTTTATTAGATGCTTAAATCACAACCCGTGGGAACAAATCATGACTGCTGGGTAAAGTGAAAGGTTTGATAGAAGAGAATGTGCATGACTTCTTTGGAAAAAAGTTCCACTGCTAAATAAGGTTGCAAATGATGGCTCGCTCTATCTCCAGTGTAGTCCAGAAAAGGAGATTATGACATACCAAAAATGGCAAGGTAATTTAATAAAAGCCAAACTCACCTTTTCCTAATAGTGACTATGACAAGGGGTATTCAAATCAGACCTGGCAAGCCAGTCAGGCTGAAATTCTGACTTTTTGACTCTGACCACACTGGACCTTGAACCACCTTGAAAACGTGATTTCTTTCTAGTGTTAGTTTCCCCCTGTCTCACACTAGGGTAGATGGCAAGTACTGGGAACATCTTCAGAAGAGATGAAAGCAGCAAAGTGGGTCATTAAAAGCATGCTAGGCTGGGGGCGTGGCTCAAGTAGAGCGCCTGCCTAGTAAGGCCCTGAGTTCATGCAAGGCACTGAGTTCAACCCCCCAACACCTCAAAAAGCTGTGGGAGGAGGAGGTGACTAAATAGGGATGGAGCCAGGGGTGGGGGGGTTGGACTCAAGTGGTTCTGGGCTCCTCTTTGACTTTAAGCATGGTTGTGCATTACTTTCAACCCTCTTCTACAACCAATCACAATGCAGTCAACTTGAAGAGTTCCCATTAAACAGATGACATACTACCAAACCTACTATGGTAGTCTGTCAATCTGGGCTGCCAGAACCAAATACCATGGACCAGGTGGCTTAAACAAGAGACATTCATTTTCTCAATGTGTCACATGAAGATGCCAGCAGACCAAGTTGCTCCAGAGGCTGTCTCCTTGGCTCACAGATGACCATAGTCATGTTCTCACTGTGTCCCTACATGGTCTTTTCTCTGTACACGGATACTCCTTGGGCCTCTCCCTCTTTTTTTAAGGATGCCAGTCCTGTTGGATCAGGTTCTACCATAATGGCCTTGTTTAGCTGTAATTACATCTGTAAAGCCCTTCCCCACAGAGTCACATTGGGGGGTTAGTGTTCAACACAGGAATTTAGAGGGGGACACAATTCAGTCCATGACAGTCCTTCAGCCACCTCTACACTGACCAGCTGAAGGAACACAAAGCACTCTCTGTGCTTCCCTTCCTGCCCCATGTGGGATTCTAAAGCTTGTAAGAAATATAGAGGCGATTTAGATGAACCCAGCTTATTTCCCCAAAGGTTGGTACAGTACTGAAAGAAGACATGTCTAAAGGAACCAAGCATCATCACTCGTCTTGTAGAACATGCTGGCTTCTCCCAGGAAACTCAGCTGGGAGCATGAACATGGCTGAGAGAAGGTAGGCCAGGGGAGGATTCCAGGCTCCTCATATAGGAATGAAAGTTGCTGGGCCCAGCTGGTGGCTTCTGAACACACTCTTTTCCATCCTGACTTGTCTTAGTTTCTTGGGAGTGAACTGCCATAGCAAGGGCCCACTGCACTCATCCCACCAGAGGTGGAAATTTCCCAAGGGCATTACAACTTGGTACTTCGCAGATCACTCTGCTTCAGGGAGCCCCTGTCTCATTGGAGTTGTCCTTGGGCCTTGGCATCCATCTATGGCTGCTGAGAATAGCTGCCCAGGGCTAGAAGGCCCAAGTAAAGAAGAGATTTCCCCCCATGTTCAGATATATTTGTTCTTGCTCTCATGATACTAGTTAATTTAAGGGGACACTGGGGCAGCAAGGAGAGGCAGCTTTGATCCTGGGAGGGGCCACTACCTAAAGGCAAAAGGGAGTCTGCAGTGATGTCCCTCTAGGTAGCATCAGCCAACCTGAGTCTACAGGACTCTCTCCACCACTCTGTGCCTGGCAAGGCTTTACTCAGGGCTTCTCCACCTTAACACTAGTGACAACTGGAGCTGGACCACTCTTTGTTGGGGGTGACCTGTCTTGTGCAGCACCTTGGCCTCTACCCACCATATGCCAGCAGCACTTCACCCCCAAGTTGTAACAACCAACATGTCTCCAGACACAGCCAAATGTCTCCTATGGTTGGGGCTCTAGATCGCCCCTTGTTGAGAACAAACCATTGTCCAAACTGAAAAGCACTGAAGTATTCCCATACCTGATGGTTTACAGTCACTGACATGGATGCTCTGGAATATCGCCTCCCACCCACATATTACTTCTATAACCCACTGATCTCATCACAATTCATAACAAAGGGCCACTATCCGGCACCAGCTCTCAAGCACTTTCAGTATTACTCCTAGCTGGAGCTTTCAAATAAGAATGGCCCTCTGTGGGAAATAGACAATATGCCATCAGCAGGAAATGGGGAAGTTCCACAATCTGGCCCTGTATTCTTAACTTCAGTGAGTGGCATAGTTCTCAGAACCTAGGAGCCAGTTGAGCCTCAGGAAATGGGACAGTTGGAAGGATCCCAGGTGGGATTGGCTTTGCAACCAATTCCCATTACCCTAGAGCAAGGAGTTTAGCCTAAGGGTCACACATCCTCATCTGAAAAATAAAGAGAATGTAAATGTACATCATCTAATGAATTGATGAACAAAATGTGGTGCTTCTGTACGGTAGAGTATTACTTAGCCATAGAAAGCATGAAATACACATGCTACTACATGGGTGAACCTTGAAAATGTTATGCTAATGGTACTGGCACAAAAACAGACACGAAGACCAGTGGAACAGAATAGAGGATCCAGATATGAAGCCACACAACTATGAGCAACTTATCTTTGACAAAGGAGCTAAAAATATACGATGGAGAAATAGCAGCCTCTTCAACAAAAACTGCTGGGAAAACTGGTTAGCAGTCTGCAAAAAACTGAAACTAGATCCATGTATATCACCCTATACCAAGATTAACTCAAAATGGATCAAGGATCTTAATATCAGACCCCAAACTCTTAAGTTGATACAAGAAAGAGTAGGAAATACTCTGGAGTTAGTAGGTATAGGTAAAAACTTTCTCAATGAAACCCCAGCAGCACAGCAACTAAGAGATAGCATAGATAAATGGGACCTCATAAAACTAAAAAGCTTCTGTTCATCAAAAGAAATGGTCTCTAAACTGAAGAGAACACCCACAGAGTGGGAGAAAATATTTGCCAATTATACATCAGACAAAGGACTGATAACCAGAATATACAGGGAACTTAAAAAACTAAATTCTCCCAAAACTAATGAACCAATAAAGAAATGGGCATGTGAACTAAACAGAACTTTCTCAAAAGAAGAAATTCAAATGGCCAGAAAACACATGAAAAAATGCTCACCATCTCTAGCAATAAAGGAAATGCAAATTAAAACCACACTAAGATTCCACCTCACCCCTGTTAGAATAGCCATCATCAGCAACACCACCAACAACAGGTGTTGGCGAGGATGTGGGGAAAAAGGAACCCTTTTACACTGTTGGTGGGAATGTAGACTAGTACAACCACTCTGGAAAAAAATTTGGAGGCTACTTAAAAAGATGGACATCGATCTACCATTTGATCCAGCAATACCACTCTTGGGGATATACCCAAAAGACTGTTACTCCAGAGGCACCTGCACATCCATGTTTATTGCGGCACTATTCACAATAGCCAAGTTATGGAAACAGCCAAGATGTCCCAGCACTGACGAATGGATTAAGAAAATGTGGTATCTATACACAATGGAATTTTATGCAGCCATGAAGAAGAACGAAATGTTATCATTCGCTGGTAAATGGATGGAATTGGAGAACATCATTCTGAGTGAGGTTAGCCTGGCTCAAAAGACCAAAAATCGTATGTTCTCCCTCATATGTGGACATTAGATCAAGGGCAAACACAACAAGGGGATTGGACTATGAGCACATGATAAAAGCGAGAGCACACAAGGGAGGGGTGAGGATAGGTAAGACACCTAAAAAACTAGCTAGGATTTGATGCCCTTAATGCAGAGAAACTAAAGCAGATACCTTAAAAGCAACTGAGGCCAATAGGAAAAGGGGACCAGGAACTAGAGAAAAGGTTAGATCAAAAAGAATTAACCTAGAAGGTAACAACCACGCACAGGAAATCAATGTGAGTCAATGCCCTGTATAGCTATCCTTATCTCAACCAGCAAAACCCCTTGTTCCTTCCTATTATTGCTTATACTCTCTCTACAACAAAATTAGAGATAAGGGCAAAATAGTTTCTGCTGGGTATTGAGGGGGGGAGCGGGAGGGGGCGGAGTGGGTGGTAAGGGAGGGGGTGGGGGCAGGGGGGAGAAATGAACCAAGCCTTGTATGCACACATGAATAATAAAAGAAAAATGAAAAAAAAAAAAGAAATATAATATGAAAAAAAAAAAGAACAAAATGCGACTTACTTTAAAACAAAAAAAAAAAAAAAAAAAAAAAAGAAAATGTTATGCTAAGCAAAAGGAGCCAATAGCAAAAGGCCATGTATTGTATGACACCATTTATAGGAAGTACCCAGAACAGACAAATCCAAAGACACAGAAAGATTAGTAGTTGCCAGTGGCTATAGGGAGTGACTGCTAATGGGAACTGGATTTGGGGGCTATGATGAAAAATGTTCTGGAATTAGAAAGGGGTGAATATAACAAAAATTCTTGAATTGCACACTTTAAGGGGATAAATTTTATGGCATGTAAATTATACCTTGGAAGGAAGGGAGGGAGGGAGGAAAGAATGGAGGGTGGGAGGGAGAAAGGGAAGAAGGGAGGAAGGGAGGGAGGGAAGGGAGGGAAGGTAGGGAGGGAGGGAGGGAAAAGAGGGAGGGAAGGAAGGAAGGAAGGAAGGACTAAATTAAACTTTGAGTGAGTACACACTCAGCAATCCTACTCCTGAGTATGCTCCCCAGGCAAACTGAAAGCACAGGCCTGCACCAAAACAGTGCATGAATGTCCTTTAGAACAGAACTATTCATAATGCCACAAAGTGTGAGCAGTCCAGTGTCCACCAATAGAACGAATAAAGAAAATGTGGTCCATTCATACCACAAAAGATTGCGCAGCCATAAACAGAATGAAGCACTGACGCATGCCTCAACATGATGAACCTTGAAAGCACTATGCTGAGGGGAAGAAGCCAGTCACTGAGGGCCACGCAGTACATGGCTGCCTTGATATGTCAAGTGCATAGAAACAGAAGAGAGTAGTGGTGGCTGTGGTATAGGAAGTGACAGCCAATGGGACACAGGCTTTCTTTCTAAGGTGATGGAAATGTTCTGAAGTTGATGGTGGTGATAGATACACAACTCATTTTCTACTAAGACCACTGAATTTTACATTTTAAATGGGTGAATTGCACGGTATGTGAATTATCTCAATAAAGCAATCAATAAAAATAAAGACAGGGCCTCATGGGCTACAAAAAGCCCCACTCACCATGCAGATGCTAAGAATCTGGTGAGAGGGACAAAGGGCAGGTGAAGAATTCTCTTACTGGCCCCTCCCAGAAAACAGAATGGCCAAGTGAAGGGCAAAAAAAGCACGAGCATTTGCAAGTGTTGAGATTCAAATTGTCCTTTCAGAATTAAAAAGGAACAGTTACAAGGCCAGCAGCTTATACCTATAATGTGCCACTAAGCCAGCCATGATCAGGAGCAAAATCTGAGCAGGTTTGAGCAGGTCAGTCCACAGGAAGAGCACCCACATGTTTTCTTAGACAATGGGAAGGGTGGAAAGCCGGCAATCGCCAACTAGTGGGCAGCCCCTCAGCTTAAGCAGTTCACTCGTGCTCTGCTATCCATTTTCTGCTAGAAAGCCCAGCTCAGGACACTCTCCTCTGAAACGCCTACCTCGGGTGATGCTACTTAAATTGGATTCTTGTGTCTCTTAGTAGATGCTAAACGCCTTGATTTAAAACAAAAAACAAAACTTTTCAAGCCTTCTCTAATTCTCAGTCAAAATAAATGCTAAATTGACATATTTTTGCCAAAATATATGACCATTGGTGTTTGAAAAGTGATGAGATCTTTACTAACACACACACACACACACACACACACACACACACACACACCCCTCCTGTATCTATAAGGCCTGAATTTTGTTTCCTTATCTTTACTTTAGAGACAAGGTCAAAAGATCAGGCACAGCCAAGTATGATATCTCAGGCCTGCAGTCTCAGCCCTCAGGAGGCTGTGACAGGAGGATCATTTGAGTCCAGCTCAGAGCCAGCTTCAAAAAAAAAAAAAAAAAGATCAGGCATTTACCATTCCACAAACCTCATCTTAAACTTCTGTGACTATAGGGTCTGAAAGTTAGGCTTTTGGTTACAATGGCACTGGGGAAATATTAATTCAGGAGCTGCCTTGGGTTTGAGTATAAATTGTACCCTGGCTTGTGACAGTAATTACCACAAAAGAAGAAAGCTAAACATCAGCACAGAAGGAGGCAACATCAAATCTAGCAGGCTTTGTTAGTGGTGTGGAATGTCCTATTTGGTTTAAATCAAGTGTCCGAACGTCCAGCCCCTTCAGTGGCAGTTCAAGCGAATCCGCTGAATTATAAATGGCCAGATCTAGGACTAAGAGCCTAATGCAGATTCGAGCAGCCAGGTTCTTCTGAGAAACCTACCCCACGCCTGGGCCCCTGTGGACCACCTAGCGTGATGGGAGGAATTTGACACCATCTTCCCCTACTTGCTTTTCCTTTCTAGAACCTTCCTAGGGACAATCTCACTGAAATTCATTCTTACTCACTGGAGGCTTCTGCATTCTGGGAACAAAGATTTCTCTGATTCCTGATCTGGCTTCATGAATACCTTGGGCCCCAGATCCTGAGACCTCCTGCAGATGATCCAGGTCAAGGGATAGGCTGGGACTCTCAGCCATCCGAGCAGGGAAGGCACATGGCAAGGGAATGCATCAAAAACAAGAGCTGCCTTGAGCCAGGCCTGCCCTGGCTGAAAGCCCAAGGAGATGAAGATGAAAGACCCCGCAAACAAGGATCTCTTGCCAGCATTAACGTATCAGCATCTGTGTTTGTTTAAAATATGTAGAGCTAGAGAGAGAGAGTGATTTTGTTTTCTCATAGAACATTCGGAGCCAATTTTGGCACCCAGATCTTCACAGGAAAACCTCATGGGGCTCTATGAGGTGTGAGCGGGCATTAAGGGCAGAATTTCCTGCCTGAACTGGAAATTCCAATGATAACTGACAGTGGATTATTATTTTCAAAGAAAGGAGAAACTGCTATACACTTGACACAGGCGGTCACAGTGGTATTTGTGCCCAGTGCTAGAAATCCAAGCGCTGAAATTAACCTTAGCAGCTCCCCAGACCAGCAGCTTTACCCCAGAACTTGTTAAAAATGCACATTCTTGGGCCTCATCCCAGGCCGCAGAAATCAGCAGGTCTGTGATAGGGCCCAGCAAACTGGCTTTTACCTGGAGGTTTAATCCTGCAAGGCATTCTAATGCACACTCCAGTGTAAGAAACCATGGCACTCCTTTCAAATTCATTGGCAAAAATGACCTGTAGCCTGGAAGATTCATGTGTTCGTTCTCCATTGATTGTACCTCCCATGTTCAAGACACCCTTCTGGCAGCAGTCGAGAGTTAAGGGGGACCCTCCTCCCACCCATTCGGAGTTCTGCAGGTAAATGTGCACACTGAACCCCTTGGAGAGCCTGGACCCCTGTTGCCAGCACAGCAGGCAGAAAACTGAGTGAACAGGACTGCTGACTTGGTTAGACTGCACAGCCAGTCCCAAGATGCCTGACTGTAGCACAGGTGTGACATTTTGAGGCATATATATTTTTGTTGTGGGAGACATCCTGTGCATTGTAGGGTATTTAGCAGCACCCTTGGGCCTCTTCCCATTTGATGCCAGTAGCACCTTTCTCTCCACTGGTAACATCGACAATTGCAGACCCTGTTGAGAACTGTTGGGTTAAACGAGAGAGCGCTGGCTCCAGACACGTAAGCCACATTACATAGTTGAAACTCTGGGTTCTGTGAAGGCCTAAATAAACCATCTTGGGTCCCAGTGGCTCCGCAACCCATGCCCTCATCTCTGCCCAGAAGGGATACCATGGGCAGATGACCTGAGTTCCAGGCCACCCTGACTGAGCCGACCTCTTTCTCCACCCAAACTTTTTCTGGGGTTGTGGAACTTGAGGCACGCCTCTGAGCCTGAAGATTGGCCCTCGGGAGCATGGCCCTTTGATCCTTGCATTGCCGCTTTCCTGGTTTGTGACAACACAAAACAAAAGTTTTCGAGACAATGCCACGGGGCTCTCAGATCTCTGTTCTCCAATACCATCTGTTTGGCAAAGGTGAAGGTGTTTCAAACAGGCTGATACTTCAGGAAACCATGAAAGAAAGCATAATATGGATATGTGTTTGCTTATTTGTGATTGATAAGAACTGCCCCTTCTGCAGCCTAAGCCACAGCTGGTTTCACCCCTTGCAGAACAAAGCTCACTGTCCCTATCTCCCGCCACCTCCCTTTGCCTGCCCCTAGACCTTGCTCCTGCAGCTGGCCTCTTCCTTTACAGATCAAAGACCATCTCTTGCCCTTGCTTTCTCCCAAATGCTACTTAAGATCAGACGGGCCGAGAGAAGCCGCTGCGCCATTTTCTCTCCGCCAGCCAGCCTGCTTATTAAACTTTTGGACATGAGATAACTCTCGTGAGCCTCCTTTATGTGCGGTGTGCGGCGTTTTCCTAACAGTGATTCCATCCCCAGCAAAGGAGAGCACAGAATATTGTGCCCAGCTGCACCCAGCAGCATGGGAAAACACAAAATACGCATGCACACACCTCTCACCCACCCAAGTGCTGCCTCCATTAGCGCCTTGTTAAGAGCCAACATCCATTCAGCCTGCTGTGACAGCTTCCCCTCCAATTTCAAATTCCCTTCCTTCCATCCCTGTGCAGTAACTCATGAGCTGTAGCCATATAGACGTCCATGGCCAATTTCATGCCTTTCTCAGGTAAAGTGACAAGGTTATCGTCACTTTACGACGTAATGTAAAATTACCATTTTATTAGGTTCCCATCCCTTTGTTTCACTGTATCACAGATGAGGTTGTTGAGTATTGCATGCCTAACCCCATTTTTCCCATAAGTCCTGTGATTTCATTGCTCATTTCTGCGTAGGACTGTGATTTTGAGGGGCATATATGTCATATTATAGCAGAACTGGCTGTACCTTCTTCCCTAATCTAAGTGTCCTGTGGAAGTAGAAAAGGCAACACCAAGCCCTTCTCCTCAGGCTCCTCCCCTTTGACTCAACCTTCAGGCTGAGCCCAGACAGTCGTGTAACCTGGAAGCTTCCCTGGCCTTCCCAGGCTGCACTGGCCCCACACCCCTGCTTGAAGTTTCAAGGTCCCCTGCCTGCTTGGTTCTGGATATATACAGCTCGCTCACTGGCCTCACCTGTCTTCATGGCCTGCCCCAGTGCCCCGAGAGCTCCTTAAGGGCAGACGCGTGCCTTCATCATCACCTTTTCCTCCCAAGTCTGGCCGCAGCACACATTCTGTTCACACTGATGCAGTTACTCACCCGCTCCGTGTCACCAGGCACTGGCGAAGCCCCAGTTTGCGGAAGATGTCCACCACCGTCTCCATGGGGGTGTGGTCAGTGACCGTGAAAGGGCTCAGGTTCAGAATGCGCCGCAGCTTCAGCGGGTGTGGACTGTTGGCCGGAAGCTCAGGGGGCTCCTCCGTGAAGTACAGGATGGAACTGCTCACAGTGCCCTCCTGCCTCTGCCGGGCATTCTCTACAGTGGGGGTGGGTAAGCAGGAACAATGAGCCACACAAAACCCCTCACTGAGCTGCTCTCCGTATCCCCCCCAGCATCCTAGAATCCGACAGAAAAGGGGTTCAGAGGGCAAATGACACATTCATCATGAGGGCTTCAGCCAAACATCTGTGAAACTGGCATCTCTCTTAAACAAATGCTGGTGAGGGGCCCCCTGCTGAGACCAGACCATTTGTTGCCAATGTCTTGCGAGATGGCCTGACCAACATGGCTCCTTTGGGGATATTCACTGCTTCCCTTTGGACCCCCAGAGCACCCCAAGCCACCCAGGACCCTCCATCCTTGCTTTATGAACACTCCTTCACCTCATCGTGGGCTGAAGTTTGCCTGACAAGAAACCTCATTTAACCGCCCAGGGACATTAATACATTGTTTTCTTTCTTTCTTTCTTTCTTTTTTTACAAACAAACTTACAACTGGCTTAATTGGCATTATGAATCCTAAGAGGAATAAGGAACCAATAAGACCAACCCAGGCTCACAGCCCAGAAATGCAGCTCAATCCCAAATATGACCCTTGGGACTAAAGAAACAACCCCAGAAAAGCTGCATCCCCCCACTCCTTGGATCTCCTCTCTTAAAAATGGGCCATTTCGTCGATTTCTTAAAGAAAGATAGTAAAACTGTTATGGTAGCAATTAGTCTATTTCTGTCTGTAGGCAAGGCCACGTGAAGCTGAATAAAAGTAGGGTAACAGGAACTCATTAGAAATACAGCTTACTGCAGTGCTAGAAACCCAGGCTATTTTAAGTCACACATGAAATAAATCCATCCGTCTCAAGATATTTCTCCAAGGCAATTTTCCTTCTGTTGGAATTTTAATCTTTCTTTTGGTTCATGGGAAAAGGTTAGGAAAAATGTACAGCAGGGCCTGCCTTAAAATGAATCCTGGTTTCTATAATACAGCTCTTGCCTTCTCAAAGACAACTATTCACCTATATTGTTCTTTCAAAAATAAAATTCTAACTGCCTCCTCTAAAGCCATTTAGTGCAATCGAGCACTCTAATGGAAAACTGGCAGCATTTGGGGTCACGCTGACTCTGAAAAGGGGTCTCTGTTGAAAAGAGGAACAGAGGGCCTGCTGGGCAAATGCCTGCACATTATATGGGTCACGTTAAATCTAGTTACATCAAATGGGATATGATTCAACCACAAATACCAGACAACGCTGGTGCTCAACATGTTTTCAAATGCATCTAGATCCTGCATGACACATTCAGCCATTTATACACTGTGTGCTTCTCTCCTGAACCAAGATGGCTCTGTTCTTAAGCACTAAGGCAGGAGGCAACAGTCAGCACGTACTACTTGCTCACTCTCATAGACCAACTGATCCTCTTAAAGTCCCACATAACAGGATTTCCATCTATTTTAACACGCAGATTGAACATCAGGATTAGATCAAGCCATAAACCCCTATCAAGAACTGATCACATGGATTTTCCAAAGCCCTTAGAAAAGCAAATACAACTTAGTGAATCATCCACCCAGTTGCTGAAATAAATAAGCTCGTATTTTCTCTGAATCTACTGATTGAGTTAGAAGCCCTGATTCTAACTGTTACTCACTCAATAACCTCTTGTTCATCAGTGCCAAGACGGTGCCTAGCACACAGTAGACCCAAACCAGACATTTGCCACATGCATGAATGGATGAGTCGGTCCACTACAGGTCAGTGTATCTAGTTCTGCCGTCATGTAGGACACAACCTATTTCACAGAGGAGGCATTAGGAAGGGAAGCCTGGGAGCTCTTCAATGCCAAGCAAGGATTGCAACATAGGCCGAGGTCAGCACTGGAGATCTGATCTGTGCTCCTTGCTGCTCCAGGTGGCAGCCGCTGCTCTCCTCAGAAAGGCTTTACTAGGCCACTTTGGGAAGTATTATAAACTCTTATATTAAGGCTTCAAACTTTGGATGTGGAGGCACTATGTACTGGCCAAAAGCTAATGAATGGGAAAACAACAACAACAACACAAACCAGAAGAGAGTTCTTTGCAAGTCTCTACTGGAGTGAACCAGCTACCCTACGTTGAACCAGAAATCTTCATCGCTCACCAAAATGCCTGCAACAAAACCATAACACGTCAGTTCACAGGGGACAAATGCTGTATAGTGACATCCCTAGACTCCAGCACCGAGGAGAGTATCTACACATGGTGGACATTCAAGAAATAGTTCCTGTATCAAATGATAAACCAACTCTTCACCCAGAGATGAATATGTGCTACAAGAGAACAGAAGTGTAGTCCCCAACAATTCCTGGGAGCCCATGTTGGAAAAGAAATAATAATAATAATAATAATAATACAGCCTCAAACACATATTTTTAAAGATCCAAAACAAAAGACATTAAGAAAATGCACTGAGGGCTGGAGGGGTAGCTCAAGTGGTAGAGTGCCTGCTTTGCAAGCGTGAAGCCCTGAGTTCAAACCCCAGTCTCACCAAACAAGAAGGAAAAAAATGCCTGAATATTAACCATGGTCTTCTACAGTGGTGAGAAAGAGGGTATCTTTTTCAATTTTTCCATTTGCTTCTGATTTTTCCAAAATTCTATCTGCATATCATTTTTACTTTTAAAAATATAATCCACTTCATTTTATGTTTTGAAAGTTCAAGCAGTTAAACTGTTTTTTAAAATGTTTTTAATGAGCCAGGCATGGTGGCACATACCTGTAATTCCAGTACTCAAGAGACTGAGGCAGGAGGATCATGAGTTTGAGACCAGCCTGAGCTACACAGATAGACTCTGCCTCAAAAATAAATAAATAAATATATTTTTATATAGAGGGCTTATCATAAATTACATTAGATCTAGTCTCAACGGACACAACTCCTGAACAATTATGTATATTTCATGAGCACCTGCTAAGGTTATTCAACTTGACATTCCACTTTCTAGCAACAATAATGCCAAATTCAACAAAGGTAATTAATAAAGTGTTGGTGAGATGATTCTCACACACTACAATAGATCAAGGAATTTTAAAAGATTGGAAATAATCCCACATCCAGTAAGCTACTGAGTGACTTTAGAGCAATGATTCTCAACTGGAAGCAATTCTGTCCCCACCCTCAGAGGACATCTGGCAATGTTTGGAGACATTTTTGGTTGTCACAACTGGAAAAGGCCAGTGCTACTAATGGGCTAATGAGGAGAGACCAGGGATGTGGTTCAACACCCTACAATGCACACAACAGCTCCAAACATCAGTGGTACTGAGGCAAGGACCTCTATTTTACAATAATCATTTAGAGGAGGGAAAACTCTACCATCCTGTGCATTGAAACTGCTTCCATAAGACAGTTATAATTAATGACAGTTTAAAATGCAAATTTGGAATCAACCACTACAGTGGTTGAAAAGATACGATTTAAAAAGTAAAGACCATATAGAAGAAAAAGCAGATTATTTTATAAGTCATTATCTACTAAGGCATGCAGGAGAAGTCCTTCTGTATATACATATCTCCATACATTTTAACATCCTCAGCAGACAGAAGTAGGTGATACCACTGTTCTCCATGACCTATTTCAATAATTAACAGCCCTCCCAAGCAGCCCATTAGACAGATCCGACACTTATATTCTGGTTCAGGCCTGGTCAAAGATCTCTTTCTGCAAGTTAGCATCTTCCACATGCTGGAGAATCATCCAGCAGATGAGAAAATTGAGTTCCCTTAACTCTTCCCCATAACTCTAACTTTCCATTCCTTTAATCATCTTTGCGGCTTCCCACTGAGTGAACCCTTACTTGTTTAATTTGCAAGAGTCAACACTAGAAGAGCCGGAGTCCTGCTGAGTACAGAAAGACCCTCGTATGTGCAAAGAGTAACAAGAGGTAAACGCCCAGTTACCAGGAATTTGGACAAGGATCCAAATCCGTCATTGTAAAGAGGACCGCTTTGCCAGGTGGTGCAAACATCACTCTGTAACACAGACAATGGGCTGTGCTCAGCATTCCAGAGATGGATTGAAAATAACAAAACATTTTCAGTTCCATGTGAGCAAGCTGCTGCAATCTTAAACATGACATGTAAGAAAAATCCTTATTTGCCTCATTTACCATTCTTATCTTATAATCATCCTGGATCTGCATCCCATGATAATCTTTGCTTCCAATTCCCCTAAAAGTGAACCTGGCATGGGACAGCTTTTGGCTAAATGCTTAATGTTATATTTCTATATTCATACAAGGGTGTGTAATTCCTCAAATACAGGCCATGAATTTCGCCACCAGAATACAGTGTGTCTTCAATTTCCACAGATCAGGAAAACAGCTTGTCTGATTCCTTGCAGTGAAACATGCCTCACCTTTTCACAAACCATCTAAATAGCAGCTTCTCCTCCATTATCGGCTGGACTGAAAGCACAGAGGTATGATTTACACCGCGTGGTGCCTCTTCAGACATTCCAAACGTAGCTTCTGAGAGAGTGCTTGCTTGCGAAGCTTAAATTTCTTCCCCATCTAGTTGATGTCAATTACTGCTTCCCACTTGATTACAGTAATGGATTTCAGCAAAATTAGTAAGCTATCTCTTAGCAGGTGTGCCTGGAGCTACACAATAGGTAATGGATTTGGTGACATTTATTACAGTAGATTCTAAATTTCAGCCTTTGCTTAAAATATTTTAGGGACTGAATAAATTTTTAAAGGCTGCTGATTATGTTATTTTAAAACAAACCCAGCCCTACTTAAACAACTTTTTAAAACTCTCATTATTTGTAAGGCAATATTTACCTTAAAGGCACCTACCTGTTCCAAGACAGGACCTATAATAAACAGAACTATCACCAAGCACTCAAGCACAAACTTGCCATGGTATCTAAGAGGCAGAATCAATCTTTGCTTGGAGGAGCTAAACATGAAAATTAGAGGGTACAGATTACCTAAACTAATTTTTGTAAAGCCTTTGAGGAAGATACGTTAAAGTTATTTTTAAAGCTATTTAGCATGGGCGAGAGGTGGTAGAAATGGAAGGCAAGTGCCTTAGAAACAGGAAGGTGAAGATGTGTTCATAGTGGGACAATGGACAGCCGTACCAATGAAAGGAAATCCTATGGTGTGTTACAGGAACAGTCTGGAACATATAGTGGAGTGACATTGTCACATGCACATGTGAACTGTGCCATGGGCCCCAGTCTACCACGTGATTCGGGGGTGTTGCACAGATCAAGGGCAAGAATGCTGAATAGTGGTGTTTGCTGGGGGGGGGGGATGGGCTACACTGGTCCCTGCCCCTGCAGTATCCTGAGGTCCACAGGACTCTCTGAAGCTCAGTGCTTCTCCTTGCCTGGGGCTTCCCATGACTCTCACCCAGGCCTCTGGCCTTTGGAATCCTTCTACCTCCATCCAACTCCCCTTCCACTGCAACTGTCTCTACACTGATGGGGTCACAGGCTGACCTCTCTGAACTACCTGTCTTGGGACACCCCACCTCAGCATCACCCTCTTCTCTCCTATTTCAACTCAACAGCCTGGCCCAGGGCAGCTATTCAAACTGAAATAATTACATGGAATTGATTTCAGGCCATGCTGCTCATTAATCCATATGGGCCTCTATGGCAGAATGGGACTTGAGGTCACACAGTGAAGCAGAGTTGTGCAGAGGCGAGTGTGGTATGAGGGCAGAGAACTCACCACCTAAGTGGGTTGAAACTCCATCTCTGAGACCAGTTCCGCAGGGGCATCTCCGACCTCTCACACCACCCCTTCCTTCTCAGATCATCCAACAGCTCCAGAAAAACAGAGCAGTAGTGTGCCCTCTGGTAACAGTGCTGCCCAGTGGCTGCCTGCACGTGTGGTTGTCTGTCCTGAGCTGGGGATTTATACCTTTGTTCCTCACAGTATGACTTGGGGACAAGGAGCATCAATGTGAAGGAAGAGCTCAGGAGGAATGCAGTTTTTGGGCCCCAACCAGGCCTATTGGATCCGAATCTGCATTTTAACCAGCTCCCAGGTGACAGATCTGCATTAAAGCTTGAGAGCTCCTGGCATAATGAACATTCCCTTGAATCCCTGTGACAACCCTAGGGGTCCACAGGCTCCTATGTGTGTCTTAGTGAAAGGTGAGCTTCCTTGCCCTTACTTACTTATTGCTAGGATCAGCTCCCTCCTCTGTGCGAACCCAATGAGGCGCTCAGAGTCTCTGGAGACCACCACAGGGAACCCATTGTAGTCCGTTTCTTTGATGAGTGTCTCCACGTCCTCCACGGTCATGCTGTCCTGGGTAAGGACCGACAGTGGCAGCTCTCCCCGTCGGGGCCGCATCACATCAGTGGCCAGGGTGCGGTGGGTGAACTCATCCTTCACATCGAGAAACGGGTACCCGTTTAGGTGAATGTGGGCCTCATAGATGCCTTCTTTCCCAAAGGCATCAGCCACCCACTTGCTGGTCACGGCTGCTGCCATCAGGGGCACGATGTACTCCAGACCTCCCGTTAATTCAAACATGATGACCACCAGTGACACTGTCATCCTGGTCACTCCACCTGCAATGGAAGAGGGGAGTGGTATTCCAAAACTCACCCCAAATCCTCATGAGAGCACAACTTGTGGAAACTGACAGGCTTATAGCCCAGAAATGTGGTTCAATCCAGGCTAGGTTCTCCTTGGATAATGAAGACTCAGTTCTCCTGTTCCAAGTAGTCCTTCACATATGCTGCCCATGCTTGGGCTCCATTAAACTCAGTCTGAACTCAGGAACTGTGAGGTGCCTGACTGGGGGCTCTGCTCCTATAGGAGACCCTGGGTTAATCACCCAGACCACAAGCCTAGCTTTTTAGTGAGTGGATCTGACATGGGCCATGAAGGCTTCTAACTACACAAGCAGTCCACAAGCTGCAAAATTTAAGCGACTCTTAGGGATTAGATTGGAGAGGCACCCAGCTTTGCATCCTCTTGCAGTCAAAGAGAATCCAAACTTACTCCTAATGTAATAAACTTAAGCCATGTTTTCATGACGTCACACTAAGGACACCCAGGGCTGGGTTATTCTTTATCAGGACTGTCCTATGCACTATAGCGAGTTTAGCAGCACCCTTGACCTCTACTCATTACACACAAGCAACACCCCAAAACTGTCTTCAGACATCACCAAGCATCCTGCCAGACATCATTATTGCCAAGTGTCCCAAGGAGGCTGAATCACCCTGGTTGAGAAGTATTACCCAGGTGGTATAGCCTGGGGCCCTGAATGACCAAATGGAGAACAGTCTTTTGCTACCTCATGTTTCATATATATATATATATTATGTATCTATACATATATATGTTATATTTATATAGCGAACAAGATCTAAGTTCACTATAAGTGCTAAGCTACTGAGATGTAGATTACTTGTTACCACACTGCAACTATCTTATCCTGAGTGAAGACAAAGGTCTTCCTTCTTGCTGGTCCTCTAAGCCAGATCAGCATGCCCCCATCCCATCCCGTCCCCACATGTGGATGTACCTAAGCAGGCTGCAGCTCCCACCATTGCATAAAGTCCTGGCGTCACACAGTCTGCTCCAGGTCTGCACCAATTCCTGAAGATGATCCAGTCGTGGTGATGGTAAGCCAGCTGCTCCACACCAATTCCTACCATCCTGCCTGCCATGGCTCCTACAGCCATACTAGGGATGAAGAGGCCAGAGGGAATCTTAAAGGAGCACAGACAGAAAAGCAGGCTGAGATAAGGAAGCCAAGTTCATACCTTCCAGCCCCCAGAAAATGGAGGTCCCCTCTCTACAAGATAGCATTTGCCTTCAGTCTTCAGAAGAGGCACAACTTTTTACAACAGGTCAGTGGGGAAAAGGTGGGACAAGTGATTTGACCTGCTTAGTCACTGGAGTGTACTGTGACTTGGAGAGAATGCAATTTGACACTTTTGTTTCCTCTCTTTGAAAAGCTGGCCAGTTTGTCTGCTGTGGATTAAAGAACGATAAAGCCCACTGCAAGTAGCATTCAAAGCAAGCGCCCATCTCCTGAGACTCACCGCTTTCTCACTCCCTTGCTGTGTCATTTAGACTGGCTTTGAAAACTAAATGCAAGTCACAGCATGAAAATGCAAAAGAAGGGCCTGAAACTGCTCCCAGGTAAAAAAAAAAAAAAAAAGAAGCAGAGCACATCTGTGCAGCAGCCCTGATCTTCCGAAAAGCTTTTCAAGAGCTTACTGCCCTCTTTAAAGGATGGTGGCTTGACACCTGTCAGAGAGAGAGAGAGAGAGAAGGAAAAGCTCCCCCTTCATAATGAGAAGTACTCTGAATATTTTCTAGTTAGGTTAAGGGCATCAAATAAACAGACCACGTAACTAAGAGACTTCAGTAGCAGCGAGTTTTCTTAGTTGAATGAAAATACATTTGGGGTTATCTGGTGACCATACATGTGTTACAGAACATGTCTGACTCCCTGTGTTCTTTGAGATTCCACATGCTTATGCATGCCAAGCAGCAGCTGCATTTCTGCCATGCCAGGGGGGTCCATGATCTAAGGATAGAAGCAGCTCTCTCTCTCTCTCTCTCTCTCTTCTTCTTCTTCTTTTTTTGAGATGGGGTCTCTCTATGGCGCCTAGGCGGGTGTTGAAGTCATGATTCTCCTATCTCCTTCCTGAGTACTAAGATTACAGGCATGCACCATAATGCCTGGCTGCAAGCATTTCTTTTACCCAACTGAAGGGAAGTTTGGATCTTCACATATGAGTTCTACAGTTTAGGACATTCCTTAGTAAATTGTTTCTTTCTGAATTTCCCTTATTATACGGTCATTTCCTCCCCTGTAACTCCCAAGTACACTTCTCCCAGCAAGCACCAAAAGTCTTCCTTGGACATGAAAATAAATCTCTGGATCAGAGGCAGTCAGCTGTTTAATGAAGTCCACCATCCTTGTTCTTAAGGCACAAGTTCCAATTGTGCTTTAACAGCCCACCATTTCTGCTGGGCCCTGGTGGCTCACACCTCAAATCTTAGCTACTTGGGAGGCTAGATGGGGGCGTAGATGTTGGAGGCCAGCCCAGGCAAAAAGTTCATGAGACCCCCATCTCAAGCAACAGCTGGGTGCAGTGGCAGGTGCCTGTCATCCCAAGCTACGAGGGAGGCTGAGATCAGAGGGGTTCATGGTTCCAGGCCAGCCCAGGCAAAAAAGTTTGCGAGACCCCATCTCAACAGAAAGAAAGCTGGGCTTGGTAGGGTGTGCTGTGTAACTGGTATCTCAGCAAAGGCGAGAAGCATAAAATAGGAAGATATAGTTCAGGCTGCCCTGGGCAGAAAGCAAGACCCTACCTCCAAAACCACCAGGAAAAAAAAAAAAAGAACCTACCATTTCTTAGACCTTTTACAAAGAGACAATTCATAGAAATACTGCACTAAAAATAATAGAAATGGAACAGAACAGAGGGCTGGGGAAGTGCTCTGCTTCCAGTCCTGGGTGCTAGTTACACGCATGTGTATTTTGTGAAATTTAAAAAAGCTGTGCACCTCTGTATGAATGATATATTCTAATAAGCTTTTAAAAAAAAAGCAACAATGGGGGTGGAGGTTTGGCTCAACTGGTAGAGTGCCTGCCTAAACAAGCACAAAGCCCTGAATTCAAACTCTAGTACTGCCAACGAAAATAAGCAATAATGGTACGAGTCACAATAACTAAAAGGTAGAAACAACCCAAATGTCCATCAAAGGATGAGTGGATAAACAAAATGTGGAATATCCATGGAATGAAAAATGCTATTACACCAAAACCAGGATCAAAGCCTTGACACATGCTACAGCATGGAGGAACCCTGAAGAGAGGATGAGTGTGAGCCTCTGCCATGGTCCCAGCCACATCCAGGTCAGGGCTGTGCTCATTCTGAGCTTCATGCACTGGCTTGGTGTGCGGGGCGCTCCCCACACAGAATCCAAATGCTGGCTTTGCATGGGTCTCTCCCAGAGCCATGTGCTCTTCAAGGACAGCATTCTGTGTTGGGTGGTGTCCCTCAGACACTGCACGGTGCCCAGGATACAGTCGATGCTCAAGGCATATTTACTGATCCAAATGGAGCCAAACCTGGGCTTTATCCACCTACCACCTGTCATCACCCAGCGGGCAGGTAAACCTGTGCTTACCACCTGGTCTGGGCAGGTGATAAACTGGCTTTGGAGCCTAGTTCTGTCTCCCATAAACTGAGGGTCTTACCAAGCCACCTGTGGCCTCTGAGCTTTAGCAATCTTAATAGGAAAATGAGATTAAAATGTCTACCTCATTGGCTTGTTGCTTATTAAGAGAATTGTTTCCTGATGATTCAAAGAATGTCAAGTACATAAGAACATTCAAGAAAGGTCAGTTCCCCTTCCCTTCAAAGCACAATTTTATTCTGGAGAACAGTATGCTGTCCCCAGAAAGCCATGCCTTCCCTCTCTTCCCCTTCACTTACCTTCATGCCAAAGGTAAATATGGTAATGACGATTTTGAAGATCAATGCCAGGGCCAGCTGCCACATAGCCGTGTAAACCCCAACCCCAGCTGGCCGGTCTGGAATGTCATCCACAGGCCGAGTCATGTTGGGGTCGTTGATGTAGTCACATAGCTGGGAGGACTCAAGGGCCCCACAGTCATTGAACAGCTCAGAAATGAGCTCACTGGTGCTCTGGCGTGTGTAGGGGTTGGGGTAGGCAACGATGGCAGTGATGGCTGTCACCACGATGACCTCCAGCACCGGGTACTTCCCCAGCCTGGTAGTTTTGCGCCTCCTGCACCAGGCGATGTTGCAGCGGGTAAAGAGAGTTCCCCACAAGCCCCCAAAGACGCCAAGCAGGATGAAAGGGAAGAGTTCAGCCATGTACCAGGGCGTATGGTACTCCACGTAGAAGAGAACCAGGCGGCTATTCCCAAAGGGGTTGATGGATCTCAGAGTGAAGGCTGCCACAAGGGCTGCGAAAAATGACCTCCACAAGGTCTTCAAGGGAAAGTAGTAACTGACCTGGGACGAACAAGGAGAGAATCAGAGAGTGGACAGAGAAAGAGCTGCTCAGAGTGTTCCCCTTGGGTTTGCAGCCACCTGCTGTTGCTTGCCATAAAATACACAATCAGACTGCTATAAAGTGAGTCGACCACACTCACTTCATCAGGCTAGGTTTACTTGTGACCAAAACACACCAACAAAGATACTTAAAGGGATCGATGTCAAAAAAGTGAAATGGATACCGGTCAATGTGGGTTTGAACTACATTTTTAAGAGAAGTAAAGGGCTGGAAGTGTATGTCAGTGGTAGAGCCTATGCTTAGTACGCTCAAGGCCCTGGGTTCAATCCCCAGCATAAAAAAGAGGAAAAAAATGAAAATATTTATTCATGATACTGTTCATAGCGCAGAGGTTCTCCTAAAAGCAAACAGACCTCTGGATTTGATTCTCTAGACAATAGAACAGGTAAAGGGCTGATGACCCTAGCCCACAAGGCAGCTTTGGTCCAGAGAATATCTGTATGTCACATGAGCTAGGAATTGTTATTAACAGTTTTAAATTGTTGGAAAAGAAAAAAAAACTACTCATGACACAAAATATTCCTTCAAAAGAAAAACAGTTTGTGACGCCTGAGAATTACATGAAATTTAAATTTTGGATTCCATAGGGGAAATGGGGCACATGCCACACCCACTCTGAATGTACTAGCTGGCTGTTTTTCTGCAGAGTTCATTGGACAGATGTAGCAGAAATTGTGTGGCCCTTGAAGCCTAAAATACTTACTATCTAGCTCTTTTCAGAAAACATTTGCCAACTTATGGTATGATCCATTCAGGTTTCAAAACCAAATTAGATGAGGATACTGTACATCTTCCCAGAAAATTACTTGGGCAATTTGTAAAGGAATATTTGTGTATGTAACAGAAGGAACTGTGGCTTCTTAATTAACTGCAGGAACCTCATTCAATACCTCTGTGAATCTAATTCTCAAAGGGCAGGAGATGAGAGCTCACTGCTCTGCCAACTTAAAACCATGCATGCCCCGCTGGCCTTCTCACCTCCTCTAGACTGAACAGCACACCCCCGATGGGAGCACCAAAGGCCACGGAGACTCCAGCAGCAGCTGCAGCCGAAAGCACCTACAAGGCAAGGGGTTATAAGTAGGCTCCCGGGCCCTCCGCACAGGTGGGACAGGGAACAAGCTCGGAGTAGAAACCTCCTCTGCAGGCAGTGGCTGAGTGGGCTCACCTCGCGCCTCTTGCCCTCATTCTTGCTGTACTTAGAGAAAAGGCTGCTGAAGAAGTTGCCACAGCAACAAGCCACATGGACCAGTGGCCCTTCCTTTCCAAGGCTCAGGCCGGAGGACACGACCAGCACCAGGGTGACTGTCTTGATGAGCAGGGTCCATTTCCCCAAGTAGCCTCTGATGATGAAGCCACTCAAAATGGTCTTTATCTGAAACAGCAGATTGGAAAGCAAGGGGAAATGAACCACTGCCGTCCATGGCTAGGAAAACGGCTAGTATTCCTGTGAGCTAGAGACACTAAATCACATGGAAGGAAGGTTATTTCAGTTTGTGATTTAGCTATAATTCTATACCAAGAGAAGTGTGTGTTACAATAGTTCCCTTTACCCATGGCAATACATTCCAAGACCTTCAGTGGATGTCTGCAGCCTGAGATGGTACCAAACCTTACATATACTACACACTGTTTTTTTCCTATGCATCCATACCTATGATAAAGATTATGAGCTTAATCACAAAAACTGTCAATAAAATAGATCAAACATAACAATCAGAACATGTTTTCTGTTCATGTCATCCACCCATAAATGTAATGCCTTTTCCATCTGAACTGAGCAGTTACTGTGTACTGTGGCCATAACTTCTGCAGTTTGAAGCGTGACAGCAAAAGTAGCGTGAAATGCTTTCTCCTTCATAATTTCATGGAAAGGAGAGAGATCTTAGCAACCTCAACATACGATGGTTCTTCTTTCCAGAAGTCAAAAACTTTCACCTTTTCACTTAAAAGAAGCACTTTATGGCTTCTCTTTGACATATGCAAACTGCCACTGTCACCACTCTTGTACTTTGGGGCATTATTAAGTAAAATAAGGGTTTCTTGAACACAAGCACTACAATGCCATAGCAGTCAACCTGACAACCAATACACCTACAAAATGACTAACAAGGGGGCAGCGTATACAGCATGGACACGCTAGATAAAGGGATGACTCATGTCTTCCAGGTAGGATGGAGCAAGAAGATAAGAGATGTTTATTATGCTAAGAACAGTGTGCAATTTGTTGTCCAAATCTTTCAACTTTTCTGTACATTTGAAAATATTCTTAGTACAATGTTGGAAAATTAAGGTAGTCAACATTCTAATACTGTGTTTGAATCCACAATGACCCTTCTCTTCCATCAAATCTTACCTCTTGCATTGAAAAGGACTTTGACTACAGGGGGAATTTTCTTGCTCCATTTTCAGACTTGCTCCATTTTGTAAATGCCAAATAGTGGCTTTCTTCCTACAAGTGCACTTGAGTTATTGCCTAGCACATCTGGAATTCAACTAGATTCCAATCTTAGCTTTCTTTTGAAGAGAGAGGCATCACCAATGGCTAAATAACTTTTCTACCTCTAACCTGTCCCATAATTGGCTAAAATGGAGTGTTTACTGCTGAGCTAGCAACTTATAATAAATTAGACACTGAGTCAATGAAATTCTCAATGTCTGTTTTCCCATTGTGTACTATGTAACAGAGCAATGTCATCTCTTGTCAATGTAATTTACATAACTTCAAAATGCCTCCTTGCAAGTTCTCAAATAGCTACTTCATTCTTTCTCAACCTTGGTGCTCATAAGAATCATGGTATCAAGTGTCAGAAAACACAGTATGGAAGACTGGCACTCCCCACAGAGATTTCATGTAATTGGTCTGAGATGCATCCAAGGTATAAGGAGTTTTATAGGCTCTCCAGGTGATTCTAAATGTTCCACTCATGAAAGAGTAGCACAAATTTAATTTCTCAATATTTAAGGGACAGCCCCAAAACACTCTTTGTTCTTTCACTAGCTCCATCTTGTCAACTTTGGTGATTTGAGAAGGGCTCTGGTCAAGCCAGTTTTCATCTCAGGAATTATTAATAGAGATCCTTTTTACACTTGAAGGAGAAAAAGAGGGTGAGGGGAAGAGAGAGAGCACCCAAGAAAGTGTATGTGTGGGATGTGTGTATGTGCGTGTGTGTGTGCACATGTGCGTGTTCCCCGAAAAGCTCCAGGAAGCCTCTTTTTATACAGCACATGAGGTCTCCTGACTGTATTCAGTATTTCTTGAGCTAGCCTTTAACTAATGCCAGACAAACTAGCAGTGGTTAAACTAGTCTTTGACTAGTGGTTGTTGGTCTAATTGATTCTGTGCTCTGGGGATCTCAGATCCCTTTATTTAAGGGATATTTTATTATGCCTGCCATAATCCTGCCCTTTTGTGTTGCCTTGAATAAAATTATCTATAATTTTTTGTCAGTTAGTTAATGTGGGTTTGGACCCCAGGGTACAGTTTAAAAGCGTATTACCATTTGGAAAATTACAAGCATCTAAATTACCTGAGCCTTTGCCAGTCATGACATGTGGTAAATTGAACAATATAATAGGTATTTTGCAATTCTCTAAAATGATTTTATAAAATTGTCATGACTGAATTAGGAATAGGAAGCCGAATTCATTCCCAGTAGATGCCAAAATCCAATTGCGTGTGTTAATTTGAACTCACAGAGACTGAAGAAAGCAGGGTTTTAACAAGATGCATTGTGGTGGATTTGTGATTGAGTGGTGTTACTCTTAAAACCAGAACCCAGTGTGACTGATTAATATTTGTATGAGTGTTTGTGTTTTCTGGGAACAGAAACAGAAACGTCAATGCCTAATAAGTTCTGAGAGGGTGTGACTTCTTATATGGTTGATAGTGGTTCTGCTGATGAAGAAGAAAGAAGTGGAAAGAGGCGCACACTTGCCTGGTTCTCTCTCAACTCCCAAATTAAAGAAACCAGGAGTGTTCCCTTGTGAATGGGATTCATACAATTTATGCAATGCATTCATTACACAGAAAAAATTTCTAAATTTGCATTTTAAAGTATTTCCAAAGGAATTTTCATTCCAAGTAATCAAAATATTTTGGAAGGAAATGCTAGGGAGGCTGAGAAATTTTTAAAATGTACCTTGGGCTAGGGATGTAGCTCAGTGGTAGAGCACTTGCCTGACATGTGGGAGGCCCTGGATCCCATCCCCAGCATTGTCAAAAAATTTTAAAATGTGCCTATGTACATTGTACTCAAAGTCCATTCTTATATTACGTGACATACAACAGATTACAGAAGAGTACTTTTAGCAATGATAAATAGATTTTCTAAATAGCTCAGCTAGTATCTTTGCTAACATGAGGGAGCACTGCTCAACGTCCGAGTTGAAGCTGGTTTATACTGAGCTGGGTTTTGACTGGGAAGAGCCTCTTTTTTATTCACAACCTACTTATTTACATTGGCTTTTTACTCTGCTGTTTCCTCCAGGAACCGGGGTAGGTTCTGCATCCCAGGAGAAGGAGTTCCAGCTCTACTACACTAACAGTGAAAACGCTGATACTGCTACTGAGTCTTAGTAGCCAAATGTAATTATAAAACCTCTATTAGTTTCTGATGCTTTAAAAGTTTGTCACGAATGCTTTTATAAATAGAGAAGTGATTCTATTGCATACTTCTGTGTGGTTAAAAGCATGTCAATAAAACAAGGGTGAGTACCTTTGGAAGCTTTGTGTTTGCTTCCCCAGTAGAACCTCCCTCCTTCCCTGCACCACTTCCAATCATTTCTCTGCCTTGCTTGCTTGGGTTAGCACATATGTTGCTTCACTGGGACTGCTGGTGGACTTCCCATGAGTAAAATCATGCTTTATGTATCCATCTACAACTCTCTTCGCTTGACAGCACACTTTTGAGTTTCATCCATGTCAAGGTGTTCCTTGTCCTTTTGTCATATAAGAAACTTAAATGCTCTACTCAGTATTTTACTCCCTTTGAGTTCAGCTATCACCAATAAAGATGTCCACTTCAGAAAAGAAAAGTCCAAGCAGCTCCTCAAAGACCAAATTCATGCTCAAGCTTCCTGTCTGTCTATATGATCACCAGCTGAGCCCTGAGTCTCTGCTGCTTGGAGGGGGAGGGGGCACACACATTACGTCTTTTATTACTGCTTTACATTTTCAACAAGCTCCCCACTGACCATCTCCTTCTTTTGGAAAGGCATGAGTCAAAAATGCCTACTAGTAGGTAGTGGGGCCATACACTGGGACACCAATAATGATCTGTCCTTTATTGTCCAGCCTTTGGGTATCAAAATACAGTCAGTTCTGCTGTAACGCTTGCTTTGAACATGCAAATCGGTCCCAATGTTATTCACACATTAGGGATGAGTTTAAGCGTGATGAACATTTTGTGTCTGTTTATGCACAATTTTCTCTGGGGGAAATACATGGCGAACACAGAAAACTACACCCAGTAGAACTGAGTCATGTAGAAAAACACAAAATGCACATTTGCACATGCCTCAAACACCAACCAGGTTACACACATGTGCTAGGGTGCCGTGGCTATCCACACCTGCTGCCACAGCTTCCTGCTGACTTCAGATCAGCCTCCTGCCCGCCTTCATAGTAATACTCAGGCTGCAGCCCTCTGGTGCCCATTCCCACAAGCAAACGTCAAGGTTTCTCAACAAGTGGTGTATATGGATTGTGGTATTTGCATATGTCTCAGCCATTTAATGTGTAAAACTGTGCTACATCTTTTCCCCCTGTGTCACCAAGGAAATTGAGTAGTGTGGCCCCTCACTCATCTCCATAAGCCCCGGGGTTTTCAGCGTGCCCCTTTGCATAGCATAGTGGTTTTTCAAAGTGCACATGTCCCATTCCAGCAAAACTGGCTACACCAAGGAAAAAGGATGGTAATGCAGTTTGGTTTTCAGGTTTCTGAAACAACACGTTTAAAAAAAAAAAAGCCACCACCAAAAATTCAGTAAGACACAGTAAGGCTGTTTTTTCTATATCTCTTGAAGTAAAATCATGCTGTGTTTTTCCTGTGACCATCTTCTAATAACTACAGCCCTTCCTGTGAACTGCCTGGCCTGGCATCGGTGTTGGAAGGCACTAGAAGGTCAAGCTCCATGCCACAGTTGGGCCCACGACTCTGTGTTCAATCTACCTGTGGGCATTGCCAAAGCACAACTCAAAGAAGAACTGGACTGAACTGATGGGAGTGAAAATACAAGAACTTCCAGCCTTGATTCTGGCTAAAACTTTTGTTGGGTGGGCTTTTTCAGGAATGAGCTCAATTGCCATCTTTCTACCCAATGGACTCTTCTGTGTTTCAAGGTCAGTCTCAGACATTCCCCTTGATCAGTGAGGTCATTTCCCTCAAGTGCTGGTTACATGAAAGTGCTGAAAACGACTTCCCAGAACTCTAAATTCCCAGTGTGTGCACTGAAAGTGGAATTAATTTTTTTTTAAAGATTGCTATTACCTTGTCACCGGAAGAGCACAAAGAGACAAAGGAGAGTGATCATCAGTGAGGTTTCTCAACAACAGTCCTCCACGGTCGTCTATTTTCACATTACATCAGAGATGTGCTGACGAGTAACTGCGATGCCACATTTCTGTGGGTGGGGAATGAACTCTGCTTCTACAGGCTTTAAGAGCCAAGCCAGGATGACAAAGACAGAGTCTTAATCACCTGGGAGGCAGCAGAATGACTGATATCCTGAGTACTAATCCTTAAGTCAGACTGCCAGGTTCAACTCACAGCTTCCCAGCGTGGTGATCTTGGGCAAGTGACTATACCTGTCTGTGCTTTACTTCCCTACCTCGGAGGCTTGGCTCTGTGCTTAGCATAGCAGCACTGCAGAAGTATTTGCTATTCTTATCATTATTTCTTTGTTCCAAGGTACTCAGCCACAACTCACCTCTGGTATACCAGAGCCACAGGCGTAGGGCGCAAATACTCGCACCAGAGAGACAGCCAGAAAAGCAAACAGTAGCGCCCACAGGATGTACATCAGGTAATTCAGAATGTAGGCACTGACGCCCTAAAGAGCAGACACAAAACAAGGAAGAAAACATGAAGCATAGCAGACCTGAACGACATACCCAACCACCCCTCCTCCCTGTCGGGAAAGCAAAGCTTCCATGGGATCGGGCAGGTTCATCCCTGTCCTGCACAAACAAAAGGGCCAGTGAGGGCTTTGTGGGCTGTTGCTATTGCTACAGTCGCTACCCATAAACAGCTTCGGGTGTTCCTCCAGGAGCTGTTTACATGAACCTTCCGTGGGGTGAGATCTCAGCAGTAATGGAAACCAGGACAGATGTTGGGTTGTAATCACCACTTGCACTAGAGAAAATAAAAGGTGTGACGCAGAAAACTCTGCCTCCGAGTCTGGAAGATTTGTTTTGTCTTGTCTGCGGTGGGCGGGCCTCTTAGCATTCATCAGGGCTGCGCCTGGACCACGGCAAGCACCACACTGCCAGGGAGTGAGGGGCAGACCTGTGTTTGAAACGCTGCTCCTCCAAGTGTGGTCTGTGGACCAGCAGCATCAGCGTCGCCTGGGAGTTTGTTAGAAACAGAGATGACTGGTCCCACTTCAGAGCTGCCAAGGCACACACTTGGGGTAAGGGCATGCCCCATGAGTTTAACAAGCCCTCCAGGAGATTCCAGGGCACTAACATTTGAGAAGCACCATTAGAGGGACAGCTTGATTGTCTCCTTCAGAAGAATTCACTGCACCATGTACTCCAAAGTGTCTGATGTGTGGAGAACATTTTCTGAAACAAACACATAGTCTGGGGTCTTTTGGGTCAAGCACCTATCTACTGGGTGGCGACTTCCTTTCTCTAGTCCTCAACTTCTTCTCACCATCTGGATTACTCAAGTGAGGAGGAAATGAAAGAGAGAGTACCTTCAGGCCAGGCCATGGTCATTGCCACGACCACAAGTGTGCCTATTAAATGTAAAGACATGTTCCTGGAGGCTGCACTGTAAACACATATATTCACACCCTATATGGGAAGCAATCGGATGGGGGAATACTTTCACCCCCTTCAATATGTACTTTTTTCAAGGCTAAAAATAACTTCTCACTCTTTCAAACAGTAATTCTTTAAATCAAAGTAGAAAGCTTAAAACCAGTTGAAAAGATGGATGGCCATGTTTCTCCTGAAACACATATTGCAAATAGGAGAGAAGAAAGAAAAGATGGCACCCAGCCAATCCTGCTGGCCCATTCCCCTCAACCCACAGAGAGACTTTCTTTTTGGAAGTAATGGAAAGCACTGCAAATGTGTGAGATTTCAAGATCCCTGTCTACTTCTGAGATGTGAAGGAATAAATGTTCAATTCCACTGAGAGAGAGGTTTAGCAAAATGGTGAAGTGCGTTCCAAATATCTTCAGCTGAAGTAAGTGAGTGAGAAAAAACAAAAAAGTGGGGAGAGAAGGAGAAATAAACTATGGGTATCCTCTGAGTACAGCTCTGGAGGAACAGTTCTCCCACTTCTCCTAAGGTGGAACTCAGGCTCCTAGCTACCCTCACCTAGGCTTCTGCTCTGTCAGTGACTCTCCCGGTCATTGTGGTAAGTACTGAACTTGGTTAAAAGTTAACCCTTTCCTCAGCTGAGGTTTTTATAAGGATCTGCAGCTCTGATTGCCATGAAGTCAAGCACTGGATCTGTGCCCGAGACATTCTCTTCACGGGTCTAGAAACACCCTCTAATGCAGCCATAAAATGCAATGGGAGACAATAACAGAAACCACAATGAGATGCTGTCTCATACTCTCTAGGATAGCTACAATCAAAAGCACATATTAACAAGTGTTGGCAAGAAGGTGGACAAATTGGAGCCCTTCCACACTGCTTGTGGGAATGTAAAATGGTGTGGCCATTTTGGAAAACGTTCTGGCAGTTCCTCAAAAGGTTAATCCTAGAGTTTCCATGTGACCAGACAGTTCCATGTACACCCAAGAGGAATGAAACTAATGTCCACAGAACGTTTGCACACTAATGTTCATAGTTACATCATTCAAAATAGCCAAAAAGTACAACCAACCCATGTTCACCGACTGATTAATGGATAAATAAAATACGACCTATTCATACAATGGATATTATCTAGCGGTGAAAAGGACGCATGGATTCATGAAGGATCTTGGAGAACACTGTGATAAGTGACCAAAGTCCATGCATTGCATCATTACATTTATGTGAAGTAAATGGGGCAAATCTCTAGAGACAGAAAGTAGACTTATGGTTGCCTGGGGATGCCAGTGAGGGAGTGATGGAAGTGTTCTAAAATAGTCGCAGAACTTCATGGAAGGATCACATGAACTGAAAAGTTATCTCACTGAAGCTGTTATTTGAAACAAAAAGACAGCATCGTTTCTCCTCTATTAGAAGGTGTAAAAATCAATGCCATTTCTTCAGCATGGTCAAGAAACTACCATCAGTAAGAAAAAGCCCAACACAAGGTGTCTTAAAATGTGTACATTGTGCCCATGCATGGTCCAACAGTAGGGAAGGAAGGCTTTTCCAAGTGAAGTTGATGGCAGCAGCAGAACTAAAAGGCAAGCAGCACTAGGATGAGGCCAGGGTCCTGAAGGTAAAAGCACAGAGGCCCAGGAATCGCCAGGTGGCAGGGGTTCCGAGCCAGGACCCTGCACACACACCCACCTCTGATTGATTCACCAGCAGTTCTGACCACTTCTGCCACAAGGGACACTTGTCCCTGTCCTCAAAAGTGGTCTCATTGGATGTCCAGCAGCACTGCTCATGGCTGTACCAGAACGCAGACAGGCAGACTCCCTCCTTCAGGTCCGTCATCCAGTCAACAGCAAGATCAATGACTCCAGCCAAGGTGCCTGGAAGAAGCAGCACAAGCCACTGAGAGGAGTCACCCTTCATCACAAGAACACGTGTAGTGGCCACGAAGGCCCAGGCACCAGAGCAGGGCACACGCATGCCACAGGGCTGCCATTGAAATGGGAAGCTGCTTCTTTCCACCTGAAAGTCACTTGAGCTTTTATGGTGCAAGTAAGGCAGTGCCCAGCCTGATGGAAGATACAAAGGGCTGAGTGACTTAAATACGATAGGAAAGACATGGAGATGGTCTTTTCTGAAGCCCCTGCTGAGGGGCTTTTGAGATTCATTGCTTTCCAAATTTTTTACTTGGGAATACACACCACGAAAAGCATAACCCCCTCAGTGGTTGTGGGGGTGGGATACTGGGACACCCATAGTGACGTTTTTCACACACACACAAGGACTATGACAGCCTCACATCCTAAATGAGTAGCACTTTCCCAACAAATGGGTACCAACTTGGGAAAACCTCACTTGTCAGAAGTTTCTGGGTTTTAACAAATGTGGATGGGGACTTTGGGTCTTTATAAGTTAAAAAAAAAGTTCATTTTACATGCTGATAGAGGTTTGGAGGTGTGGCTCAAGGGGTAGAGCACCTGCCTAGCAATCGCAAGGCTCTGAGTTCAAACCCCAGTACCACCAATACGTAAAAATTTATAGACATAAGAAAAATTGAATGTGCAGTTGAGTGGGCTACAAAAGGCTGACTTGGGTCTCTTTCCAAAATCACCCATTCTAGTCTGTTATAAAGTCAGGGTGCGTTTTTCAGGCTTCTTAATTTTTCAAACTTTTCCTGGATCCTCCTTACAGTATCAGCTCTGCATCACCACCAAAAGCACCCACATTGGCTCCCTCTCTCTTCCGGCATTGAATGCTGAAGACAAGGATCTCGCTCCCAGCCTCAGCTCTGTTCTCAGCTGGGAGAAGAGCCCTCCATCCAAGGAGTCGTGCCATTTAGAAACCTGGGTAAGCAGCCCCTTTCCGGGCAATCCCCACATCAGGGCAACTCTGTCTCTGAAATGCCTCTTGAATTGTGCCACTTCCCAGGCTTCTGCTGCCATTCAGGCTACCCTCTGAAATGATTTCTGACTGGGCTGCTGCCAGGGCCTCCTCTTGGGTCTCCCTGCCCCAGTCTTGCCCTATCCAATGGGTTCTCCACACTGTGGTCAGACAGGCTTTCAAAAATGCAATCCGATCCCTGCCGCCCCCTTCACAATACCCTGCCATGGCTTCCCATTGTTCTTGGGAGGATGCCTAAATCCCCCTCGGGTCCCTGACAGCTGCCCCCAGACCCGCCTCTCCAGCGTCATCCTTTTCTAGCGCCCACGCCACGCTCCTGGAACGCGGCAGCCTCACCTCTCCTAAGCCTGGGCTACGTACACTTCCCAGGTACTGCGAGGCTGCCCGTCCTTCCCTCACCTCCATACCTCTGACATTCTTCTCTGAGTGCCTAGACAGATGTCTTTCTCTGTGTCCGTGCATCACGGGTGATTGTATTTCCACTAGCTTATAAGTGGTGGAGGGAAGGTTTTGTTGTCTAGTTTTTGTACCACAGTGGGAGTCAGGCCAGGCATCTAGACCTTGCATCTACTCTAAAGTGGATCTGAACCCTATCTACCCTGCTGTATCCATGTCAGGTACACAGTTGGAACTATAGCTCCATGTTGAATGAATGAGCGCAATATATAAGTGAAGGCCAAATCAGAAACTATGATGCATTTGTTCACTTGAGAGTTATTTAGCAGGGACCTGCTTACTATATGTCAGTCACTATTCCACCACACTGGCAACACAGCAGTGAACTAGCAAACCCATTGCACCTCATAAAGGGAGGAAGACAACAGACAAAGTAAGTAAATTAGGGGCTCCATTAAAAGGTGATAAGTGCTAGAGAGAAAATAGAGCACCCGACAATGGTGTAGCTGTCCAGGAAAACAGCCTGGCAGGTCCTCCAAAAGTTAAGCACAGAGTTTACCATGTGACCAAACAATTCCACTCTTAGGCAGACAACCAAGAGAAATGAAAACATACATCCATATAAAGACTTGTACACAAATGGTCACAGCAATGCTGTTCAAAATAGCCCCAAAGTAGAAACAATTCAGTTACCCACCAGTGGATGGATGAATGAACAAGTAAAATGTGGTCTAGCTTTACAAAGAGATAAATAATATTTGGCAATAAAAATGAAGTGTTGACATGTGCTACAGCGTGAATGAATCTCGAAAAAATATTCTGAGTAAAGGAAGTTAATCGCAAAGGACCACACAGTGTAGGATTCCGTTTATATGGAATGTCCAAAGGGCTGGGTGTGTGGCTCAAGTGGTAGAGCTTCTGCCTTGCAAGCACCAAGCCCTGAGTTCAAGCCCCAGTACCACCAAAACAAACAAAAATATCAGCTTTATATGAAATGTCCAGGATGAGCAAATACCCACAGACAGAAAGTGAACTAGCAATGGCTCAGGACTGGGAGAGGAGGCTGGCACCTGATAGTTAAAGGGGGCAAAAGGGTCTTTTGTTTTAAAATTGATTGAGATGATGGATACCCTAAAAACCACTAAACTACACACTGAGTAGGTTCATTGTATGGTATGGGAATTGTATGTCAATAAATCCATTACATACATACATATACACACTAACTGAGGGAGGTAGGCTCAGACAGGGAAGGATATGATTTTGAAGAAGTGACATTTGAACAAAGACCTAAAGGTGAAGGAGGAGTCCTGCGAACATACAGGGGCAAGACCCAATGATCGCCCCCAAATTCCATCATTTTTTCATTCATTTAGAGTCACATTATTCTGCAATCCAAATCTTGCAGATATGGGCTCCATTTTTTTGTGATGGGCCTCAGCTTTGTTCTGTGATACAACAGCGACACCCAGTGGTAGCTCCTGATAAGTGCCCTGCAGAAGAGATCCAAAACTTCTTTCACCAGTGGCCTCCTAAACAAAATGGTTAGGTGGCCACCGAGGGGAAGGCATGCCAAGCAGTGAGATGCCTGAGTCCTCTCCGCCTCTAGAGCAGTGGGAAAGGGCACAACTCACTACGTTTCCCTCTGAGAGGCAGTCAGATCCAAAGAACACTTAAGCTACCTCTGTTTGCAATATCCCCACTCTTGCCCCTCCTGAATTGGTCTGCTGGTGTATCCCTGGGATCTACTTCATCAGTACTTCTTCCCCCTGACTGCACGTGAGGGTCATGGGGGGAAAAGAAGGGGTCTTTACTCAATGTCAGGGGGCCCTCTCCAGAGAGCCTGCTTAGTTGAAGCTGGGCAGCAGTATATTTTTAATTCTCCTGATAAGTCCACCTGAAAGAACGGATGGACATTGGGCTGCAAATGAAGCCAGCTGGTCAAAGTCAGATGCACTAAAGGAAGCTCAACAGGCCCCCCAGATTAGTCAATAAATCTAAGCTGTGCCATTTACTCTGCAAGACACCAGAACACCTATTTTGACTTTCTTCATTCCCCTATTTACTTCTCCTTCCTAAAAGCCAAGAGTAATGATATGCTGTAAAGTTTTAGGAATTTCTTCTACAGTTATCAAAACTCACAGCCAACTCCTACTCTGCCCACTGTGGAAAGACTTCACAGAAGAAGTCAAGCACAATTGGTGACAGAACACTGCACCAATTCCAAATCCTTTCTCTGGTGGCTGCCATCATATACTGGGAAACACCACTGTGGGAGGGAAGACAGAACTGGAGAAGTGGACAGACAGCCACTGTGACTAGTAGGAAGGGAAGCCCATGCCCCAGGCATTCCTCTTGGCTCTTTGTGGAAAGACACAATCAAGGCCATCTTATAATTACTTTTGGAGTACATAAAAGACCACATAGAAACCAAAAGCCAGTATAATCCAAAATCATGTCTATTACTGTCAATGCTTTGATTTCTCTGATCAATTCTCTAAGCATAACTATTATTTTGTTATATGTAGGGGATTTTTTTTAAGAAAATTTGTTCAACATGCTCGACTTTTGGTTTGGGGGCTTTTTTTTTTTGAGATGGGGTCTCACTATGTAGCCCAGCTGGCCTTGAATGTGATCCTCCTGCTTTCACTTCTTGAGTTCTGGGATTATAGGTGTGCTCTTCCACACTCAGCTCATTTTTTTTTATTCTTAGACATTAACCTTCACAGCCTCCTAAAAGAAAGTTTCAGGAAACAATTGCTATGAAGACCCAGTACATTGGGTTTTAAAAGGAAAAGGTTGCCTTCCAAATAGTCGTTCATTTACTCTGAAACCATTTACTGTTCACAAACATGGTTGAGATTATAAAAAACAAAGGATGCAAGTCTCTGAGGGTCAGAACAACATAGAGGCTGGAGGTATCTTTTCTAGGTGTCTGACATTATTCTGAGTGTTGTAGGATGGTCACAATTCATTTCAGGGCTTTCCAGTAATAGCAAAAGTCAATCTTGTATGGTATTTGGTGATTAGACATCAAAACATTTCCGTATTTGATGCTCCCTACATAGCCAAGTACAATAAAATGTAAACTGTGGACTCTCAATAAATCCAGCAAAGTACTGGACCTTTGCAGAGTGTGGGAAGGCCACAGTGCTGTAATTACACTAGCTTGGGCTCCTGCCTTGGCCTTGAGGAAAGGATGCAGCTAAGTATATGGTCATGTATTTTGCTCTTAGATACTTCGGTAGTAAATGCCTTGCATGAGGGTAAAAGAGAAACACTACATATTCCCAACATCCTCCCAAACAGCTGGCATTTGGGGGGTCACGGCCCCCTGGCATGCCCTTCCACATACCCGCCAGCAGTCCGATGAGAAGCATCACCACCCATCCTGACCAGGCATCCAGCAAACTCTTGATGAACTCCCAGATGGACTCCTTGCTTTTGCTGGTTATCTAGAAACAAAGCAGATACAGCAGTTGATATGGACACGTTTTCCAATTCAGGTTTCTTTCCCTGAAATGGATTCCTCAGGAACCAGAGTGATTGAGAAAAGGGATGTAATTAAGAAGCTAAATTCCCAGTTACATTATTTTTTCCATAATGCACTATAATGATAAAATGGGCTTTCTAGTTCACAGAGCTATAAAATGCTGGAGTTGTCTCCCAAGAATTAGTGCACCAAAAAATTCACTTAATTAAAAACACATACTAAGTATGATTTGCTCTTTGGTTATTTAAAACGCATTCCGAAGGGAGACAATAGTCCAGTGTCACCATTTTGAATATGGGTCACTATTTTAACTTACACTTTTCATGGAAAAGCCAATTGGATAGACCACATTTCTTACTTTGCTTTCAAGGTTACATTTTCACAGCAAGAACTTTTACTCTGCTCAAAAGCAGGTGGATACGTTTCTGCACGCGGTAAGGACAGGATTTCTCTTTCCTGTGTTAGCAGAGCCCTGATCATCACTCCCCTTGAGGTCCTGTAGAATATATCCCTAAAGGACCAGAGAATAAATATTTGGGCTTTGCCAGTCAAATGGTTTCTGTTGCATCTACCCAACTTTGCCACTGTAGCACAAAAGGAGCCATAAGGAATATGCAAATGGTGCCGGGCAAGGTGGCACACACCTGTAATTCGAGCTACCTCAGAAGGTGGAGATAGGAGGCAAAGTTAGCATGAGACTCTATCTGAAAAAATAAACTAAAACCAAAAAGAGCTGGGGGCGTGGCTCAAGTGGCAGTGCACTTGTCTAGCAAGCAAAAGGCTCTGAGTTCAAACCCTAGTACTGCCAAAAAAATAAATAAATTATTGGAACTTCTCAGCTTCCTGTCCTCCTTCCCAAAGCATCCTTACTGTATTCTGTGGCCTGTGGGACAAAACACAAACTCCTTCTCAACACGGGCCTGCTGCTTACATTTCCAGACGCGTCTCTAATTCTCCCCTTCCACCAGACCCTACGAGTTCCCTGAATTGCCCAAATGTGCCATGCTCTTCCATGTTACTGTGACTTTTCAAAAGTCCGCTCCTGATATGTGGACTCCTTTCCCCTTTCTCTGACTAGCAAACTCTTAGTCATCCTTCAGGATCCAATGGAATGTCACCCTCTCTGAAAAACTCCCCTAGCCATCCATCCTAAACAACTGCATGGCATTTGACACGTACCTTCGTTGTGAGCCATTCCACTACACACCACTGCCAGCTACACGCCTGGCACCATACACAGTACTGCTTTCATACACATGGTCTCATTTGCTCCTCAGGCAAAATGCTTCCATCCTCACAGACAAGGACACTGGGCCCAGTCTGAAAGTGTCAAGGGCAGGATGTGTCCTGGATTTGTGTGACTCCAGGGTGCCCTCCTTACCACAACACCACATTCCCTCAGCATGACCCAGCTCCACCCAAGACACCCGCTATTGTAATTCTCTGTCCTTGTGTCTGCCTCTCCCACCAGCCCTTCTCTTCCCAACCTAACCTACAGTGTGACACGTGAGCCTCAGCCCCACCTCCATAAGGCATGGGTGAAACATGGGGTGGCCACTGCAGGGATCTCCTTTACCATGGCTTTGCGGGGCACCACTCACCTTTCCTTTGTGTGTGTGTGTGTGTGTGTGTGTTGGTTATTTTCGGGCATATCACTCTATGCCCAGGTTGGCCTAGACTGATCTTTGTGTAGCTGGGGATGACAGGTACATACCACTGTGCTCAGCTATTTGTTGAGATGGGGTCTCTTGAATTATTTACTTGGGCTGGCCTTGGACCACAATCCTCCCTACATCTGCCCCCCAAGTAGCTAGGACTATAGAAATGAATTCCATGCCTAGCCGACTAGGTTATAGTTCTTTCCTCATGGTCCTTTAAGAATAATCTTTTAGAATCATCTTAATAATAGCAATTTTATAAAAGCGATACTATTATTTGGATTTTGTGTTTTTTCCTTCTCTGAGTCACACATTGCTACAAGGTTGACTTAGATTGTATTAGCAAAACTTTTTCCTTCATGGCAGCTGCAAATTAGAGGAATATAGTACATAAGAAGCAGCACAACACATATTTAGATTTGTTTTGCAGATCTAAATAATAAATGATAATAAGATCCAATCCCTTGGGCATCACTTAAGACAGTATTGCTGGTGGGTACATTTTAGATACAAATTTGAAAAATGTAGAGTGTCCTAGTTAGCCAGAAAAACATCCTGAAATCCTAGTGTTTATGGGGTTGTAGATGCTTAGCACTGACAGTATGTGTCCCCTTGCAGGGTGGTCAAGATTAATGTCATGTGTATTATTAATAAATGTGGTTTTTATTTGCTTCTAACACCCATCTTGAGATCACAGGTTCAGAAATCAAGACGGGACTCAGAAGGTGTGTGCTACTGGCTTAGACGCATACTGCCTTTTTTTTTCTTTTATTCATATGTGCATACAATGTTTGGGTCATTTCTCCCCTCTTTCCCCCACCCCTTCCCCTCCCCTCTGCCCCCTCCCTCTCCCCCCTCACCAACCCACCTTTCTGTGTCTGTCAGTATCCCGTGACTTTTCCCTCAGCCAGTCAATGGTGTGGAAGTCCTCGTACGTCCCCACATCAGGGAATGGCTCATCAAGGAAATCCATCAGGTTTCCAGAGCCACTCATGGCTCCTGCATTGACCATGCTAGTCACTCCTGGAAGAGATGAGAGTTGTTAAGAACGTCACAGGGGCCAGGGGCAAGGCACGGTGGCAGAGAGCTGGCCTAGCATGCATGAGGCCCTGGGTTCCAGTCCTAGCACTGCAAGAAGAAAACAGAAGCAGAAGTTCTACACAGACATGGCAGAAGAGTAGGGCACAGGTTGCTTTGGCTCATATAGGAAAAAGTCATTTCTACACAGGCATCTCTGCTGTCATGTAGTACCTACATAGCCAATGCTCACTATTCATCCCTGAAGGCTGAATTAGAAAAACACTGACCAACTGTTCCTAAGAGAATCAAGAGTTAGGTTCCTGGGAGCCTCTGGTCACACATTTTTGTCAACCTATCAGTAGGCAGATAGCCTTGTTTTATGTGTGTTTCTGTTTGAAGGCACCCTGTTTTATATATATTGTTCACTGAACTATTCTATCTATCTATCTATCTATCTATCTATCTATCTATCTATCTATCTATATCATATCACTGAACTCAGCCAACTGCACAACCACTCATGTTGGAATGAAGTTTCTCTAACACAGGTATTTTCTCCACAATCTTTCCACCCACAGCACTTCAGTACCACATTTCAGGGCCACTTTAAACAGTAAAGCTACCAACAAAAGAAGCACAAAAATGCAAAAGATGTGGCACTAGAGACAACATAGAAAGAACACTGATTCATGCCATGAGAGTGGAAACACAAAGGCAGAGGGCTGCCTTCTCCAACCTCAGCTGGGAGCATGGGCTTCTGGCAACTCAAACTTTTGCCACCCTCCATGGGCACATGTCTGTGAAGACTCTTGAAATCACCACAGGATTGACTGGGGGTGCTATAGTGTGGATCCTGAATGTCACCGAAAAGCCCAAGTGCTACAAACTTGAACCTCTGGGAGGTGCTTTGGGGAGATTGGGGAAACCTTTAAGAGATGCAGTCTAATGGGAGACCCTTTGGTGATTAGAGCTGTGTTCCCAACGGGGATTGTGGCGTCCATCTCCTTCCCCTCTCTCTTATGGCCCAGCCATGAGGTGAGTGGCTTTGTTCCACCACATGTCCCTGTCATGAAGTGCTATCTTGCCACAGGCCCAAAGCAAAGGAGTCAATCGCTCATGGACTCCAATTGATCATGGAACCCTCAAAACGGAGCCCAAATAAAGTTTTTCTCTTTAAAAATTGACTATCTCTAGCATTTTGTTAAAGTGACACAAAGCTGACTAACACAGGAGTTTACAAATACATTTTAGTGAACAGGCAAATTTGCAAATACAAAACACCTCATGTTCTGCAAAAGAAAGGCATCATAAGGAGAGGCTGCAGGAGCGAATAATTGTAACCAAACTGATAATTGCTTCCCCTGGGAGATAAAGTGGTTCACTGAGGCAGCAGCCTATGCAGTTGCATCATGAACATTGCAAATGTACAGGAACCACAGAGTGGAAATGCAAGCAAGACTTTCAATTCACCAGTGGGAGTAGCCTGCTGCCCCCAGGGAGACACCATAGAGACAGACAAGGGAGCCAAGAGCCACACAGGGCTGGCAGCATAGCACCCTGGGTGAGGAGCTCCAGTTACAGCTATTCATTTTTAACCTTTCTTAAACACAGTCGAAAGGGATCCTGCCAGGCAGTAGCAGTGCTGAGGGTGTCATCCTCTGCAGTCTAAGATAGCAATTCCATCCCCACCATTCGGGCTTCCCTTGCCTGGAAAACAGTCACTAACGAACCAACCCACCTTCATGCTCTCCCACCACCAGCGCCTATTTTCCAGATCATGTAGGAGCTAATCTGAGATGGAGAAAATGCTTCGCAGCAGGATCTGTGCTCTCCCCAGTCAACAGAAAAAATACAACACTCAGAGACAAGAGGTTGGAAGACGCACTGAATAAAAAGTACTTTGGCAGGGAGCATGGAAATTTGAATTATAGGATGAGGACCACGAAAGTGCTGGAATGGATGGTTGAAAAGTTGAAGGTGGTTATGAAATATTTGAGTGCAGATTTCTCCCATAACTTTATATATTTGCAGGATTCAACCACAACCCGATGAAACTGAATTTTAATCAAATTGAAGAGTCACTATGGGCAAAGTAGGGTAATCACCTTACAAGCCATAAAATGGCCACAGTGATTGACTTATCTGTGCAACTCGGCTGCTTTCAAACTTTCAAAGATTGAGGTTTGAGCCATGCCAAGTTGAGAACCATATCCACTGATGAGCACCCAGGGAAGAATCACATTGCATAAGGCAGTAGCGACCAATAACAATGATAATATAAGGGAAGGAATAAAATCAAAAGGCAGAGATTTCATTTTCATTTTTATAAAAACAAGATGGTCATAGACTTCTATGATATGTGGCAAAGAAAATCTGATGGGAAAAATAAGATGACAGGTTGTTGACCCCCAATGCAGAGCCCTTGTCAGAAAAGCCCAGAAGCCTGGGCTTCCTATTAAAGGGGAGTTGATACTACCTGAAACTTAACCAAATCTCTACTAGAGCAATTACTCCAGGCAATAGTGCCCGAGACAATTCCATCTGGGTCTTTGAGGGAGCATGACATGGGCACACCCATTACACATGTAATTTGTAGAGGAAAAATGAACGTGACTTGACCATCTGCAGAGCTTTGGATGATTCCCAGAGGCCCCAAAGGAGGTGAAGACATCACCCTTGAGGTTGGAGTTAAGAGATGAGGAGAGGAGGCAAAGGGAGGGCCAGGTAAAGTACGGGAAGAGGGAATGTGGGTGAGGAAAATGGAAGGCACACTGACTGGGACCCAGAGGGGAGATGTAGATGGAGAAGGAATAGAATCCAGCTAGACATGGGGGCAACAGAGAGTGAGTGCCAAGGACTTGCTATCTGAGAAATAAACTTGACCTCTGTCAGGTCAGTATGGTACAGGAGCTCCAAATGCATACACAAAGTCAATTGCCCCTGAGAAGGGGGCCCTTGCTCTTCTCACCTGGTTTTATTTCTTCTCTCCAACAGGTGCCTTTCTGCTGGCAGCTAACACCTCTGTTTATGGCCTTAAGGCCATAGTTTCAAAGAAAGACAGCATTCTAGAGCCTGGGTCTGAAATTCCTACTGGGCTTGGATGACCGAGATCAAGGCTCAGCAAACTGCAGCCCATGGGGCTGCCTAGTTTTGTAAATAAAGTTTTATTGGGACACGGTCATGCTCACTTGTTTACATTATGTTTGTGGCTGCTTTCACTTTACTACAGCAGAACTGAGTAGTTAAGACAAAGATCACATACCCATAAAACCTAAAATGCTTACTATCTGGCTCATGAAAGAAAAAGCTTGCTGACCCCTGATCTATGAGGCAGACTAATAGAAGAACAGCCCATATCCCCACCTCTGCCTGTGTCTACTGTCTTTTCAATGTGAATGTGCAGTCTGTCTTCATTAAAACGCAGCCTGTGTTTCTCTACTCCTTGAGTCTGGGCTGGCCTTGACACGTGGAAGAGGCAACATGTGTGCACTGAACCTAGACACCAAAGAGGCAATGCAGGCTCTGCAGGGTTTTTTCAGACCTCTTCCTTTACCTTGAGAAGCAGCTGCAGCTAGAATGCTGGAAGATGATTCACTCCTTGGCCTTCCATTGGGTCAGTTCAGTGAGCCCATTCCAGACCATCTAGGTCCAGCAGACCATAGATGCATGAGTGAGCCCAGCTAAGACTAGCCAGCATTGGCCGGATCAAGCCACCAGCCAACCTGGAGATTTGTGGGAACAGTATACAGTTACTGTGGGGCTGGGGCGTAGCTCAGGGGTATAGCATTCGCTTAGCATATGCAAGGCCCTGGGTTCAATCCCCAGCAACAAGAAAATAATGGTAATTGTTTTAACAAGGCATTGAATTCTTTGAAGGAGTTGTTAGTAGCAGCACTGTAACAATGGCTAGCAAGAGAATTTACTTGGGCTCTGAGGAAAAGGAAAATGAAGACAAGTAAAGTCAGCTCTGTGGCGGTGCAGAGCAGCCTCAGAGAAGGCCTGGAGCAGCAATACATGACAAAGCCACCTGCAGAGATAGCATGGAACAGAATTTGCCCGAGTTCATGCTGATGGTATCCTGCCTGGAGATAGCATCGCTCCTCCACAACCAGTATTTACCTACAAAGGGACTCTGGAAGACGTGCAGGACACCCAGGTCTTTTATGCAATCCCTTAAGGCAAGAAAGTATCTGAAGCCCCCAAGAGGCCAGGATCAAAGTGTTCAACAGCAGGTGATAACAGACCCTGGGCAGTAAAACTCACTTTGCCAGGGCACAACAAAGACGAGCATGCCCTAAGTGTGATAGCATCGGTGATGTTATTTCGGACTTTGATGTTCGAAGCCACTGAACGGGCCAGCTTACCCTCAGAATGGGGATCTGTATCATTTAAAGGAAACCTAGACTTTGCAGAGTTGGGTATTTGCACAAAATGTAATGGGTTCTAAAAGATGAAAGAAAGCAGGAAATCGCTTGGATAAAGATCAAGAAGGCCGGGGTCAAAGGATAATGAAGGCTTGAGTAAATATAGACCACGGCACCCTGGGCTAAACATGGTTCCCAGCACGTCTGACCAAAAAGGTCAGGTGGAAAGCCATACCCATGGCTTGTTTCCCTCCACCTTAAACAGCTTTCCTCTCCTCTCCACTTCACCTGCTAGAACCCTGCCCTGTTTCTCCCCATCTGGGAAACTTGCATTCCTTTCCCCAGAAAGTTGAGGGGATCCTGTTTGGCCACCTCAAAGAATTCTTTATCAGAACTCTTAATTATTTGATGGCAACAAATACCCTTCCACTCTCCCATGATAGTCGGCGGTCAAGAACCACTTCCTTATTTTTGCACCTCCACTGCCGGGCCTGGCATGCAGTCACTGTTCAAAAACACATCTTGGTGGCAGGTGGGGAGGAGGTGGCCCAAACAATGTATACATGTGAGTAAATATAAAAATGATAAAAGAAAAAAAAGAATGAGTCTTGAGTTCATTTAAGTGTGTGCACATCTCTGGACCACTGGGGCACAAAAGCAAAGCCCCCATGACAGAATTTCTATAGGTTCTATGTATGCACCCACCAAAAATATCTACATTTTAATTTTATCATACATAGAATGAAAAGATTCAGGAGAAAGAGAGAGAGAGAGAAGGAGAGAGGGAGGAAGGGAGGGTTGAATGAGGACATGCCTCACCAGTTCATAGATTCCTGCCTGATGCTCTTTTGTTGGCTTCTGGAAATGAAACAGAGTGTCAGAAAGTGCTGAGAAGTACACAGGGTTATTTACATGTCAGGTGCTATTACCAACTCTACTATCGCTATGTCCTTAAGTTTGAACCTGCACGAATCACACCATTGTGGGGAACCCTGGGCACTGGGCATTCTGGGCCCTTAAGTGCAGTCTACCTTTTTCTGGGAAGGTGAATCACAGAGCAACCTGAAGACTGACTCAGTTATCAGAAAAAAACCGACTTTTAAGTCGTCTTAAGTACTTTTCATTAATGAAAAAAAGGTTCAAACTGCATACCATGAAAAAAAAAACTATTTGTTTCTGCCATGCATAATGTTTAGGCTTATGGGATTTTCTAGAACTTTCAGAGCTATCTTCACTGCCAACTGTGTTCATCAGTCACTAAGGAACAGAAACTCTTAAGAGACACACTCTTCAGTGTCAGCAAAATGAAAACTATCATAACCTGGTCAGTCATCTCAAACTTTCAGAAGCAATCCAGGGATCTGTGACCATTCTACAAGTGGGGACTAAACAGTGTAACCCCAAAGAGACTGATAGAGGCATATAAAAACACAAACAGGTGAGCAATGGAGCCTCGCAGCAACCGCAAGGAGTCAACAGTCCTGGTCAGGAAGGCAAATGCCCAGAAGCAGGACATCAAAGACTCCCGCTGTGCTCCATCAGACCAAAGGAAAACAGAGGGAGAGGCCAGGAAGTGAGTTATCTAGGACCTTTCCGTTTGTCCTGTTTTTCTGAGAACTGCAGTTTTAGTAAACAAAAGTAGCAACTCTAACATGTCCACTTCAGCTAAATTCTAGAAACCTCTTTGCATTACTCAAGTGGCCTTGACGTAGAGGGCAAGTGTGGAGTTCCTTCTGTCAACTTTCTAGTTATGTTCACGTGACAAGCAGCAGACAGCATGGATGAGGTGGCTGTCGCCTTAAGACCTTTGCCTTCGAACCAAGAGGAAATTAATCACCTGAATAGACCTATAACACAAAATGAAATTGAAGCAGCAATCAAGAGTCTCCCCAAAAAGAAAAGTCCAGGACCTGATGGATTCTCTGCTGAATTCTATCAGACCTTTAAAGAAGAACTAATACCAACCCTCCTTAAACTGTTCCATGAAATAGAAAGGGAAGGAAAACTGCCAAACACATTTTATGAAGCCATTACACTTATCCCAAAACCAGGCAAAGACACCTCCAAAAAGGAGAACTATAGGCCAATCTCCTTAATGAACATTGATGCAAAAATCCTCAACAAAATAATGGCAAACCGAATTCAGCAACACATCAAAAAGATTATTCACCACGACCAAGTAGGCTTCATCCCAGGGATGCAGGGGTGGTTCAACATACGAAAATCAATAAACGTAATAAACCACATTAACAGAAGCAAAGACAAAAACCACTTGATCATCTCAATAGATGCAGAAAAAGCCTTTGATAAGATCCAACATCATTTCATGATAAAAGCTCTAAGAAAACTAGGAATAGAAGGAAAGTTCCTCAACATTATAAAAGCTATATATGACAAACCTACAGCCAGCATTATACTTAACGGAGAAAAATTAAAACCATTCCCTCTAAAATCAGGAACCAGACAAGGATGCCCACTATCTCCACTCCTATTCAACATAGTACTGGAATTCCTAGCCAGAGCAATTAGGCAAGAAGAAGGAATAAAAGGAATACAAATAGGGAAAGAAACTGTCAAAATATCCCTATTTGCAGACGACATGATCCTATACCTTAAAGACCCAAAAAAACTCTACTCAGAAGCTTCTAGACATCATCAATAGCTATAGCAAGGTAGCAGGATATAAAATCAACATAGAAAAATCATTAGCATTTCTATACACTAACAATGAGCAAACGGAAAAAGAATGTATGAAAACAATTCCATTTACAATAGCCTCAAAAAAAATCAAATACCTAGGTGTAAACCTAACAAAAGATGTGAAAGACCTCTACAAGGAAAACTATACACTTCTGAAGAAAGAGACTGAGGAAGACTATAGAAAGTGGAGAGATCTAACATGCTCATGGATTGGTAGAATCAACATAGTAAAAATGTCCATACTCCCCAAAGTAATCTACATGTTTAATGCAATTCCCATCAAAATTCCAATGACATTCATTAAAGAGATTGAAAAATCTACTGTGAAATTTATATGGAAACACAAGAGGCCACGAATAGCCAAGGCAATACTCAGTCAAAAGAACTATGCAGGAGGTATCACAATACCTGACTTCAAACTATATTACAAAGCAATAACAATAAAAACAGCATGGTACTGGCACAAAAACAGACATGAAGACCAGTGGAACAGAATAGAAGACCCAGATATGAAGCCACACAACTATAAGCAACTTATCTTTGACAAAGGAGCTAAAAATATACGATGGAGAAATAGCAGCCTCTTCAACAAAAACTGCTGGGAAAACTGGTTAGCAGTCTGCAAAAAACTGAAACTAGATCCATGTATATCACCCTATACCAAGATTAACTCAAAATGGATCAAGGATCTTAATATCAGACCCCAAACTCTTAAGTTGATACAAGAAAGAGTAGGAAATACTCTGGAGTTAGTAGGTATAGGTAAGAACTTTCTCAATGAAACCCCAGCAGCACAGCAACTAAGAGATAGCATAGATAAATGGGACCTCATAAAACTAAAAAGCTTCTGTTCATCAAAAGAAATGGTCTCTAAACTGAAGAGAACACCCACAGAGTGGGAGAAAATATTTGCCAACTATACATCAGACAAAGGACTGATAACCAGAATATACAGGGAACTTAAAAAACTAAATTCTCCCAAAACTAATGAACCAATAAAGAAATGGGCATGTGAACTAAACAAAACCTTCTCAAAAGAAGAAATTCAAATGGCCAGAAAACACATGAAAAAATGCTCACCATCTCTAGCAATAAAGGAAATGCAAATTAAATCCACGCTAAGATTCCACCTCACCCCTGTTAGAATAGCCATCATCAGCAACACCACCAACAACAGGTGTTGGCGAGGATGCGGGGGGGAAAAAGGAACCCTCTTACACTGTTGGTGGGAATGTAGACTAGTACAACCACTCTGGAAAAAAATTTGGAGGCTACTTAAAAAGATGGACATCGATCTACCATTTGATCCAGCAATACCACTCTTGTGCACCTGCACATCCATGTTTATTGCGGCACTATTCACAATAGCCAAGTTATGGAAACAGCCAAGATGCCCCAGCACTGACGAATGGATCAAGAAAATGTGGTATCTATACACAATGGAATTTTACGCAGCCATGAAGAAGAACGAAATGTTATCATTCGCTGGTAAATGGATGGAATTGGAGAACATCATTCTGAGTGAGGTTAGCCTGGCTCAAAAAACCAAAAATCGTATGTTCTCCCTCACATGTGGACATTAGATCAAGGGCAAACACAACAAGGGGATTGGACTTTGAGCACATGATAAAAGCGAGAGCACACAAGGGAGGGATGAGGATAGGTAAGACACCTAAAAAACTAGCTAGCATTTGTTGCCCTTAACGCAGAGAAACTAAAGCAGATACCTTAAAGCAACTGAGGCCAATAGGAAAAGGGGAACAGGAACTAGAGAAAAGGTTAGATCAAAAAGAATTAACCTAGAAGGTAACACCCATGCACAGGAGCACAGGAAATCAATGTGAGTCAATGCCCTGTATAGCTATCCTTATCTCAACCAGCAAAAACTCTTGTTCCTTCCTATTATTGCTTATACTCTCTCTCTACAACAAGATTAGAAATAAGGGCAAAATAGTTTCTGCTGGGTATTGGGGGGGGAGAGGGAGGGGGTGGAGTGGGTGGTAAGGGAGGGGGTGGGGGCAGTGGGGAGAAATGAACCAATCCTTGTATGCACATATGAATAATAAAAGAAAAAAAAATTTAAAAAAAAAAAAGACCTTTGCCTTCAGACCTGTATAGGTACACGGGGTGGGGGCGGCATAGCAGCAATTTAAGTGTTTTTAGATACAACTCATGGGCTGTAAAATTCACCTTTTAAAAGCATATGATTCAGTGAGTCTTGGTGCACTCACAAACTTGTACAACCATCATCCCTATCCAATTTCAGAATGTTTTCAGCTCCTTAAAATAGCCCCATACCCACCAGCAGTCACTGCCCTTTCCAGTCACCCGTTCTCTGTCTACGGATTTGCCGATTCTGCATGTTTCACATAAATGGAGTCATGTGACACGTGGCCCTTGTCCCTGGCTTCGTTCACTTAGGATCATGTTTCTAAGATTCTCCCACGGTGGGGCATGCTTCCTTTTTACTGCTCAGTAACAGTCCCATTGTCTGACCATATCACATTTTGTTTGTCCCTTCACCAGCTGACAGCCATTTGAGTCGTGTCTACTTTTTTGGCTGTTATAAACATTTATGTGAAGTCTTGTAGCGATACATGTTTTCATTTCTCTTGGGTATATGCTTAGAAGTGAAAGTGCTGGCTCAGAAGGGAGCTGTTTAATCTTCTGAGGAGATACCAGGCTGAAGTCACTTTTTTCTTTTCTTTCTCTTCCTTTTCTGTTTGGTGCTGGTTAAACAGAGCCTGACACATGCTAAGCACGTGCTGTACCACTGACCTACACCCCAGTCCTTGCAATCACTTTTCCTGAGCAAGCTTTTTATTAAAGTAAATAACTACCCATAAAATACAAAAATCACAAGGGTACAGCACTACAAATTTTTGCAAAAGGGAACTTGTCCATGTAACTAGCCCTCAGAAGCACCCCACCACTAAGGATAAACACCATTGCAGCTCACACCACAGATTACTGCTGCTTGTGTCTGAACTTTGTAAAGATGAAATCTTTTGTTTCTAGCTTCTTGTGGTCCACATTAAGTTGTAAGGTCACACCATGTTGCTGAACATGATTACTATTCGCTCATCTCTTTGCTTTATAACAGAGGTTGGTAAATGTTTTCTGTTGAGGGTCTGTTTTCTGTTTGAAGCTCTGTGAGCCACATGGTCTCTTTCAGGCATACTCAACTCTGCATTGCCATTCAAAAGCAGCCAGAGATCACGCACAAATTAATGATTGGGGCTGTGTTTCAATAAAATTTTATTTATGAACACTTGAAATTCAAATTTCATATAATCTTCTTCATTTTGGGTTTTTTCAACCATATAAAAATGTAAAACCTACTCTTGGCTCACAAGCCATACAAAAGCAGGTGGGGAGATGGATTTTGGCCTATAGACCAATGTACTTTGCTAACCACTATTCTATGTTACTTGACTGTAGGGATAAATCCCAGTGTATTTCTCTAAGAACATTCGGGTGGCTTCCATCTGGAGCCATCACACAGTACACAGATATCATTTTCTACATCCACTCATAAAATGTTGGGACCTTCCACCCGCCCCATCTTCTATCTGCCCAGTAGTGGCCACTAGATGGAGCTCGCCAGCATCTGCTAGTTCAGCATCTGTTGGCCCAGCAACCACGTGCAAATGCCTCCACCATTCTCCAGCTCACTCCAACCCGTACCTCCTCCTCTCTACCCAATCCTGCCTCATCTGTGCTCCTCCCCTTGGCTTGCAGCCTTTAGAGCTGTAGCTCCTACCTCAGGTCACCAAAACCACCCACCTGCATAGCTCCAGGCCCCAGCTCTGCCCCAAGCAACAATCATCAACTTATTTCCTCCTCCAACTCCTGTAGTTTCTCTGTCCCCCTCAGTGGCTTCTCTTCTACCCACTCTGTCTCAAGTGCATCCCAAAAGACGCTTGAAACGGGTGACTTAACCACAGAGTACTGAGCAGGAGGATCTGGACACATTAGAATATATGCTTTGCGATTCCACTTATGTAATGTTCAAAAATGGGTAGAAGTAAACTATGATTCTCCGGAATACCAAAGTCAGTGGTGAATCTACAAAGAAAAGCAGAAACACACACACAATGGCAGTCAGGAGACTGGGTTAGGCCAGAGGTGGGGGGAACAATGGATGGGGGACAAACGATGCCAGCCATGCTGTGTTCTGACCTGAGTGGTGGGGTGGTGACACAAGTGTTTATTTTACAACTCATTAAGCTGTCCAGCAGCATGTCGTGTGCTCCAGGAAGAAGATCAATGGGTGATATAAAGACTGAAAGCAGCCCATGGGGACAGGGATGGGGGAGTTTGGGGCTCTGTAGTCATCACCCCCAGTGAACTACTAACAGACCGGCCAGCTGGTCCCTGGTTCTTTATTCTCCACTCAGTTCTCTGACTAGAGGAGTAAAACGGAGCTTCCATGGAACAAGGATGCCCTGGGGTGCCTGTACTCAGTCCCAGTGTCTCAGTTCACACAACACGACATGCTGCAACCCAGTACAAATTAATCGCCAGCTTCAAATTATGAAACAGCACTCTGTTCTCTTAACCGGCTTGTGTGGATGGAGGCAAAAAAAAAACGTTCTTACCACAAATGTTTAAGACTACAGCAAATAGTTCTTTATCTGCCTATTCATGCTGCTCAGAATTGAAAGATGACAAGCGGAAGTTTAAAACCATAACAAACGGACTAGGATTTTCTGCCCCCAAATGCTCACATACTTTCACACATACATATACATTTATGTACACACACAAATACACACATATACTTCCCCATCCCTGCCATGAGGAGGCACCAAACAGAGACATGCGCCTGGGGCACTCCCTGTACCTCCAGGCCCAGCAATGCCCTCTAACGAGGTACCCCATCACATCCTGACAAATTTACAAGGAAGCCTTGACCTTGATCTCTTCACCCACAGTTGTAATACTGCCAAATGACCACATGTACAACACTGCCCTGTACACATGGCTTTGCTGTCCCCATCCATTTTCTAGAATGAAGCTACTATACCCGATGCTGCCTGTGCCCTACCCATATCACTCAAAGTCTTGTGGTGAGCTCCGCCTGATCTCCAGCAGTGTCTCTCTGCCTGACATTATTGTTTTGGAACCCACAGACAGTGGTTCTGTCATGTGACATGCCTGAAGTGCATCATGGGGAGCAAGAATGAACCATGGACTCTCAGAACTGGTGTAAAAATACCCCCACTCCCTTGACCCTTGAATGGGATCATTTCCAGGTCTGTGCTTTGTACCTGTGCAAAAAAGATGACATAGCAGTCTCTGAGACAAACCCTTTGCCATTTTCATGCAGAGGCAAAGGAGGGAGGCACAACAGGGCATTTGGCAGCACAGCACATGCTTAGGATGCTTTAGGCCCTATGTTCAATTCCCAGCACTGCAAAAAAAAAAAACTGGCTTGGTACAGTAGCTCACAGCTGTAATATCAAGTACTCATGAAGCAGAGATCAGTAGGCTGGCCCAGGTAAAAACATGATATTCTATCTGAAAAATAACCTAAAAGCAAAAAGGGCCGGAGGTGTGGCTCAAGTGGTAGAGCACCTGCCTACAAAGTGCAAGGTCCCGAGTTTAAACCCCAGTGCCACCAAAAGAAAAACCATTCGTTTAGAGTCTCTCAGGAAGTTTCCTGAAATAAATTTTGACAAGCTAACCAGAGCATTCACTATAGCCGATCATGTTCTACAGAAGGACTTCAACTATTGGACTATACAACTTACAGATACAAGAAGCTCAATGAACCCCAAGCACACACAAAAACAAAAAACCAAACTGCATAGACATACCATAACCAAATTTTCAAAACTAGTGGAAAAGAGGGTCACTTGAAAGCAGTGAGAGAAAAAAGACACACACCCTACACAGAGCTGTGAGGGCAGATGAAGTACCCTCCATACAGGTCACCCCAAGTGGTTCAGTAGGTGGGGTACAACATGTGGCCAGGAGGCCAGGAGGCAGGATCCTTAGTGCTACTTTGGAGGCTGGCCCCACCCCACAGGTTTTCACCTCACTTTTCTGCCTTGCCTGAAACCTCAGCCATTTCAAATTCATCTAATCTGATGGAGTCTCACTTTTAAAAGGTGGGAGGCATGATTCATTCATTCCTCCAGTGAATCCTCCAAACACCAGGCTAGGTTCCCCAGAGAGGAGACTGAGGTGTTGACAGTAACAGGAGGCCCCCAGTAGCTAGTCAGTGAGGGGCCAAGAGCCGCAGGACCAAAGAGAAGAAGGTCTCCAAGAGACTGTCCAAGGAGCCTGGAAGCAAAAGAGCATGCAAGAGAGGCACGAGAAAAATCAAACTTGGCCTGTTTCAAAATTTTGCCTACAGCCTACAGAGTGGAGACATGATCACTTCCTTTTTCCTCCTCCTCCTTCTTTCCTGGCACAGCTCTCTGCCTGCCAGCACTCTCTGTGCCCTTCCACTACTGCTCCTTACACAGGATTGGGTGAACCGCTGTGGGCACGGCAGGCTTCCTATGGCCCCAGGCCCACACGGCTATCTGTCCCATTTTGAAACCCAGCCTGCATGTTGGAAAGGAGATGAGGCCAACCTCATGTGGCCTTGGGTGACACAATCAACTCAGTGTTCTCCATCCTCACCCAGGGGGGATGGGGACATAAGGTCTCTGTGTTGTCAGTGCCAAGAAACAACAATTTAGATTTTCCCTTGAGCTGCCTTCCAATAATAATAACAATTTAGTATAGGGCTCACAGTGTGCCAGGGGCTCCTCTAAGTCTTCACAGCATGAAGTCGGTAGTATTCCTGACACCCTATGAATTAAGTACTGTCACCCAAGGCCCATGTTACAGATAAGTAAGCAGAGGCAGAGAAGAGGTTAGATCTCACAGGCAGCTAAGAGGTTGGTGGATGGAGCCCAGGTCCCAAGGGCCTTCCTCCACAGCAGCCCAGCAGCCTCTGGGTATCTCAGGATCCAAGAGAGCTCTGCTTCCATTGAGAGGGCATTTCCACACTGAACCACGTGGAAAGAGCTTACCAAAGACACCTGGGATACCATCTCCCTCCTGGGGCGGGGCAGGGGACGGTGAGTGGCTCAGACAACGGAAATTTATTGTCTCAGTTCTGGCGGCTGAAGTCTAAGTGGGCTCTGAGGGAAGAACCAGGCTTGTCCTCACAATGCCTTCCTTGTGTGTCTGTGCCCAAATTTCCTCCTCTTGTGAGGACATCAGTCCTACTGGATTAGGGGCCCGCCCTAATGACCTTACATCAGCTTCATTACTTCCGTGAAGACCCTGCCTCCAAACAAACAAGGTCAGTTTCTGAAGTACTGGGCGGGGGCGGGAGGGCGGGAGGGCGGGAGGGGGGGAGGGAGTTCAACCCTTATCAGCTGTCAAAGACAGTGCTAGAAGGAAACACCGTTCCACATCCCTCCCTTTCCTGGGACTCCACGCGCTGGCCTTCTGTTAACAATTTTCTCACAAGTTTTTCTCCACAACAATCTGCTTTCCTATGGTACTCTCCCTCAGAGATTAAAAAAAATTAAGTAGACACTGGACACTCCCAACTTTGTCATGGTTATGTGCAGGGAGTCATCAAACACAGCTTTGACGTATTTCTCCTGTGTCCTCAGACTAGCCACAGCATCACACATCATCTGTTGTGATGATGGCTGAAATTTCAGGCACTTCAAATGTTTTGGGGGGCAGGGGTGCTGGTGAAAGGTATGACTAAGCTAAGAGAAAAATAACTCACTATGGTTGGACTCCTGTATCCTGACCACAAAGTCCTTTGAGTCCAACCAGCATCTAGCATCTCCAACGGTGACCCTGGAAGAGGAAAAGCAAGCTTCACATTTAGACAAATAAGCCCAGAAGGGAAAATAAGACCCAAGAAGCAAGTAAACAGTCAGGCCACTGAGCTCTCAGAAGACTGCTGGACAAGCACCCAGCAGTGGCCACCAGGAGAGAGAAGTCAGTAGGCTCCAGGTAGGCCAGGAGCAGGCTACATGGAGTGGGCAAAGCAGACCTCTGTGGGCCCTTGTCACGCCAGCCAACTCCCAGCCAACCCCGGTTGGAGGCACCCACTGCGCAGCCTTGTCAGCCATCCTGGCTCTTCCTGCTAGGTCATTCCTAGCATGGGTCAAAGGGCCTGACCCATAGCCCTCCAGGACACCCTTCTTGTATAGCTTCAGGAGAGATTAAAGTTACCTTCACTGAGGGAAGGCTCTGGTCTCAAATAGACCCAACCCAGCCAATGGCCAGAGCACTCTGCTCTCGAGAACTGCCATCTGTCCTTTGCCTTATACTCTTTCACTTAACAGCACAACCTATAAAACAGCTATTTCCTCAACTCCAGGGACTGGTCCTCCAGGGCGTGAGCTTCGTCCCTTTGCTTCTGCCCTCTATCTCTCCACCTAGACTTATTGTTATCTCAACTGGGGGAAATTTTACCTCCTGGGGACATTTGGCAATGACTGGAGACATTTTTGGTTGTCACACTGGAGAAGCGTTGCTATGTGGGTGAAGGTGAGGAAGGCCGCTAAATACCCTACAGTGAAGGATGGCCCCGACTACAAAACCAAATGGCCACAGTAGCAAACTGAGTAACCCTGGCCTAGACACATAGCAGGGAACCAAGGAACAGTTGCTGAATTAAAACCTAATTAAGAGGACTGAGGATATAGCTCAGTGGTAGAGTGCCTACCTGACATGCATGAGCTATGCTAAGCAAAAAAATTAATTAAGTAAAGCCAATGTAATTAAGGTAGTAAATGAGTGACTGGATGAATGAATGTCGAGGCTCATGTCTTATGGAAATGTTTTTGCAGTTCTCATGTTGAAGGTCTTTTCTCAGAACATTAATGAGTCACTTATTTTCTCATTCAACGAATATTTAATGAGCACCTACTATGTGCTATGAGCTAAGTACTGTGTTTGCAGTACTAAATAAGACAAACATGGACTTTGCCGTCACAGAGCCTAGGCTGGGAAAAAGAACATTCTATACGGAACATTGAGACACCTCAATTATTCCACAGCTCTCTTGCAATTGGTCACTTGACCTGCAGCAAGTCACTTGAGTTCTCTGGACATTTACTCCTCATATGTAAACATAAGGGTTGCTTTGATTTTGACACTCACTTCCAACACCTAAATTCTATTCATTTAATTAATGAACCGTTTCCTCTTTATAGTTTTTACATTCCTATAACTGATTACAAAGGACTAATACATATGCCCATCAATCAAAGTCTGGCTAAATAAATTATACACTGCCCACCCAATGTACACACCATGAGTGTGCTAAGGCAAAAGGTCCCCCAAATAAGATCAGAAAAACAGGGTACGTCAAGGGCTCCCATTTTATCTCTAAAAGTGCTGTTTATAAGAAACTGGAATGAGTTGCTCATGCAGAGTGAAAGAAGCCAACTATGAAAGCGTGAATATTGTATGAATACATTTATACAAAGTTCAAGAATGGGCCAAACTTGAACAGAAAGCAGAAAGGTAGTTGCCTCTTACCAGAGGGTTCAACTGAAGTGGGGCAGGATGGGACCCTCTGGAAAACTGGTAGTGTTTTCTATCTTGTTGTCAAAACCAACTGACATAAGCCCCATTGGGGAAAAAAAAAGAGGAAAGTGACTTGCACATTGTACAGATGGGTATATCTGAACTGACAGGTTCTGAAACAACATATAACCAAGTTATCTGCTGAAGGTTGCCTTTGGGAGGGAAGCCAGGGAACCCAGAACAGGAAGGAAACTAAGTGTCCTTTGTATAACCTTGAATTTTTCACCATGTGCATGTATTACTATTTCAACAAAAAACAAGTCATAAAAATACATATCATCATGTTAAGCAAAATAAGCCAAACTCAGACAAATTTCACATGTTTTCTCTCATATGCAGAATCTAGACCTAAAAAAAGAAAGTCAAACGTAAAAGGGGGACTGTTTGGGAGAGAACCAGCAGGAAGGGAAAGGGCAAAACGATAGAGTGATAGAGGATGAATAGGCGCAAAGTACTTTAGATACGTGCATGAAAACAGAATAATGAAACCTATGAAAATTGTTTTTTTAAAGGTGGGAGAAGGGGATAAAGAGATTAATAGAGGGGGTGAATTTTATCAAAGCGCATTATTATGGATGTATGGATACACTGCAATGCAACTCCTTTTGTACAATGAATATACACTTTAATAAAAAAGGAACTGCAAAAATTCTACATTGTGATCCATAAAAGAAGCCCACCCCCACGGAGAAAGGCAATTCCCTCCCTACTGGCCCGCTGAAAACTAAGGAGAGCTCCAACACTTTTTAAAAAATGAATTCATAAAAAGCAAATTACTGCTATCATGGCATTTTATCTCTAAATTCTTAAATATGCAGCTCCAAAAACTAAGACCCTTTTCCACGAACACAAGCAACTGTTATCTATTGCTGTGTAATGAGTTACCGCACGATATGGCAGCAAGAAACAAACGTGTCTTATCTCACTGTTCCTGCACCAGGAATCCAGGTGTGGCTAAGCTGGGCACCAGGGCTCCAGGGCTCTCAGCAGGTGGCCCCCATCTGAAGGCCCACCTGAGGAGGGGGAACTTGCTGTCACATTTCAATTCCTGGGGGTTCCTTCAGACCTTGCTTGCTACCCCACAGAGCTTGCTCTTGCTCACAGCAGAGCATCCCCCTTCTTCGGTGGAGTGACCCCGGAAACGTACCCAAGGCAGAAGCCATCGGCTCTTTCTACCCTAATCTCAGAAGTGCCATCCCTTCAGTCACATCGTGTCCATGTGGGTCACTAGAGGAGAGTATTATGCAAGGTTATGGCCACCAGGGGTGAAGGTCCCAGGTCCATTTCAGAGGCTGCCTACCACACTACACCTAACCGAATCAACACTAGTCACCTCAATTAGCCTAATAGCCAACCAATCACTTAATAGGCAAGCACATAAAGTCCCCAAGTGTCCCCATAGACTACTACATGTTTGTTCAGGCCAGGATCCAATCAAGAGCCACAAGTTATATTTGGCTATTCAGTTTCTTGTCATAGATAAAGACTATCCCCTCCCCCCAAATTTCTTTTGTGATATTTACTTGTGAAGAGACAAGCCCAGGCACCTAGAGAGAGCGCCAAACCCTTCAGAGGAACACAAGAGTTTGGGAGGCCTACTCTGAACACAGGAAGTGCTGCCTGGACACCGAGGAAGGAAGCCTGAGGAGAAAATGGCCTGGAGAGGACCCAGTGACAGTTGCTATCATCCCGGCCTTCACAGCATGACAGCACTTTCTCACTAAGACTCCCTTCTCAGGAGGGCATCCTGATTCTCCCTGGAGATGGGTTTTATTGGGCCAAGAAGGGACAGATGGATAGATATGGGGAGGGTAGAGCACAGTCCCAAGCCAGAGGGACAAGGAAATAGTTTCAGGCCCTTCTAACCATTCCCTGCATGAGAAACTTGCTCCATACCTGGCAATGCCAGTGCCAGCATGGCTTTGTGTTTCTCGGGGGCTCCCAGCTGGCAGGCTCTCTTCCATCCATCTGGTCCTCCCCAAAAGCCAAGGAAGCAGGACCAGAAAAGGACGGTTGGCCCCACTTTACCAACCTGGCACAGGTTCTGAGAACTGAAGTGATGTGGCCATAGCTGCCCTCCTAAGTGTCAAAACCAGACCTTCAGACACAAGTCTTGTCCTAAGGCTTAAAGCATTCATGGCTGCTTGGAGTGACTAGCCAGCATGCTGGGGCCGTGAGCAGGTGTGTTTGTCTCCTCCCAGCTGTGTAGATGCCATAACCATCCTGTCCTCACCACATGTGACCAGCACAGAACAGCGTTTCTAGGACACCTCAAGTGTAGACTGTCACTGTCATCCTTGCAGACAAGGAAGTAGCCTCTCTGCTGGCAGGTCAACCCCAGGTTAAGACTTTATATGCACCAGGCACATCGAGGTCTGCTGGAAAACACCCAAGGCAAAAGCTCTCAGCTCCTACCTTAACCTCAGAAGCACCATCCCTTCACTCACATCCATGTGGATCACTCTCCAGGCATCCCAGGAGGTTTCTACACACTGTGCTTGGTTTTTCTTCCCCCCCAACACTGGCCTTCTTGCCAGATCATCCCCCAGCTACAAATGGCATGCAAACATCCCCTCCACAACAGGAATGGTGTCTGAAAACCACACACAGAAAAAGGCCTTCATGATGTATTTCCCAATGTATTCTACATTATCATATTATAAAAGGGAATTCGATTTCTGACCAAGGGCTCCACATTGAACAAATCATAGGAAAAAGAATTCTAGAATGTTGGAGCCAGAAGAACATTTAAAGATCATCTAGGGGCTGGGGGAGTGGCTCAGTGGTAGAAGGCTTAACTAGTACTCTAGAGGTCCTGGGTTCCATCCTCAAAGCCACAAAAAAAAAAAAAAAAACCCAAAACAGCGACTTTCAACAAGAGGGACATATGGCAATTCTGGTACTGACATCTAGCAGCTGTAGGCCACTGAAGCTGACACCGCACAAGACAGCCCCAAAGGCCAGTTATGCCAAGGTTAAGAAACCTTTATTAAATCCCTTTGTTACTTGGAGAATGAGAAAACAGGTCTGAAGACACAAAGTAACTTGTCAAGGGTCATGAAGTAGAAGTGGAATCCAGGTCTCTACTACACCTGCCCATGTCACCTGCTTTCCTCTGTCTAGGGTTGGGCTAGGAGAGAAAGCAGGTGGGGATCTTGGGATCACTTTGTTTTATTTAATTTATTTTATTTTGATGCTGGTGATTGATCCAGGGCCTGGCACATGTTAAGCATGTGATCTACAATGAGCTACACCGTTAATTCACCTTAATCCTTGCAGCCAATCTGAACCAAAGGAAGAAAATTTCAATGAAAAAATAAATTACTGAATTACTGCAGCAATACATCAGGACATCCCACACTCTGAAACAATGCCTTCTTCAATTACCAAAGGCAATAGCCCTGCTTCATGGGTCCCTAAAGCAGCCAGTGGCAGAATTCCGGTGTGAATTCCAACACAGTTTCCGGCCACCTCACCTTCCACAGGCGCTGGTTTTCAGGGGAGAATGCCACCTTCTCCTCCTAAGGGTGCCACAGACCAGAAGAAAGGAATGTAAACAACAGGGTCAGAAAGAGGCTATTAAAATCCCCCCTCACTGTCATGCTGGAACTGAAGAGTCACCTGACCCTCCATCTGCTGCTGAGTCATCAAACCCCTTCCTTCAACGAGTTAGTTATTCAGCAAGGGAACTAAAAAGAACGCTGGAAATTCTTTGGGTTTCGGCTTATCCCCACCTCCACCCCCTGCTAAACCCATTGTGTTCTTAGAGATGTAGCTGTTCTTACAATGGCCTGTTGTCTTTGGAGGATGCCTTTTATTGTATTTTATTGAGCACCATTATTTTTACATCTACCCAAAACACCGGAAAGAAAAAAACACAGACGTTTAAACGCTAGCACCATGCAAAATAATACGAAAGGAATTAGCGCATCTGCCCCTGATACTGCTAAGCAGAGTTGCCATCCCCCCAGCAAGCGTTTGCTTTGAAAGAAATTAGGCTACCTATAGAGGGCAAACCCCTGTAAGGAGAATTATGTCATCCTTTAAGCAGAAAAATGACAGAGGGGACAACACTGGGTGGTTAGTTTTTAAATGTCAGGCTTTCTCCTGAGAGTGGTCATTCCGGATTTTTCCCCTCCGGAGCAAGAGGGTCCCGTCTTTCTGTCTGTCCTCTGCCCACCTCGAGGTGGGCACGCCATGACTCAAGCCACGCATGGACCTGCACCAGGCCACTCCCCGCCCGGTGCATGCAGTTGTAGGCAGTAGGCGCCAGAGGCCCCACTTTCGGTTTGGGGGGGTCCCGCCTGCAGCGTCCGGGAGGGCGTCCGGGCGCCGCGCGCCCCTTACCTGCAGTGCAGCATCGCGCAGCGCGGCCGCCCACCTGGACAGCATCCTAGAGCATCCTTTCTTCAGCGCGACGGCTGCGAGCGCCGTGACGTCACCGGGAGGCGGCCTCCACTCTGCCACGTGACGCCTTTGGAGCGAGGCTGGGAGCGAGGCGCGGTGGGAGGAAAGACCCTGGAAGTTCCCGGGAGGTGAGGCGCGAGTGGCCGCAAACCCGCGCTCTGACTCCCTTCAGGGTGTTTCTCTTGATGTGTGCTGGCCTGGCCTTGGGAAACAGCACACAGAAGGAGAAATCCAAATGATTACAGGCTCAAGCATGTAATAGGATTTCAAAAGAACTAGCAATAAGAGGATTATTGCTAGAAAAGAAATACAATGTATTGTTTTATTTTAAAACCAGTATTTATCAAGGGCAGCAAAGAAATCTATTTTGTGCATACCAAAATGAGACTTATATAGTGTGTATAAACACTGCGTCCACGTTCCATGTTTCAAATCGTATGTCACATATTACAGAACACATCGATTCGAAGCAATTCGTTACAGAATATGATAATCACCCTGGTGATTAATGCTTTAGTTACTCTCAATAGCTGTACTGCAATATTAGTTTGTATTTGCCAAAGGAAAATAGTGACACCACATATTAATACTACTTACTTGAATATTTGATTATTTTAAAATGAAGTACTATTGCATGAGCATAACTGTATCTGTGCTTATTTTCTTAAATCCTCTGGTAAGGCATTTGCTCTCATAGGCACGAAAGAGTTAATCCACAATAACTCATTATTTCGCATTTTCTAATTTTGATCACATTCTGAAGAAGTGAGTCATTTTACTATTACAGAAAATATGTACAATGTCAACATTTCTTATTCACAACTGAAACCGACTTAGAAAATTCTGTGATATGATGGGGGTGTGGCTCAAATGGCAGAGAACCTAGGTCTTGAGTTCAAACCCCAGTACTACCAAAATATAAAATTCTGTGATCATTTCATAAGTTTGGAAATAGCATATTTCAAGCTTAAGCAATTCACACATAAACTTGTCTTTTGCCAAACTACATAAAATTTTTGAAACGTAAAAGGAGAAAAGCAGAAACTTTTTATTTGTATTCCAATTCCATGTGGATTTACTTTCACTTGAATTTAAATCGCAGTTTGGCATTCCCTTCTCTCATAACCCCCGAAAGACATGTTTTACAAGCAGGCTACAGCTAAATCGACTTGCTATTTATTCCAAATAACTTTCATGTATGTCGTCCAATATTTAACCCTGGCCCTTTTACCACCATTCCCTCCAGATTAACCAAATTTCTGTTCAGCAGGTCAATGTCTAATTTGGAGATAAATACAACCCTTGCCTCTCACAACCATCTGTTATTTTCGAGACCATATTTTTTAAACTGACAGTGGCAGTGTGGGTTTCTAGGTCACCCCTCTCAGGTTTGTTTTTCTGAGTGATAAACAACTTACCTTTGGCTGTCAGATTCCTGAGACAGAAAGTTAAAATGTTACCACAATCCCCTGCTCCTTTGGGTTGAGAGTCTGATGTAGGCGGAAACTGACAAGTTCATTTTCACTTCCCAGCCAGAGGCAAATGTCGATTTCGGCGTCAGGCGCCCAGAGGGCCCCCAGGAGAGGGTGGGAGCGTCACGTGTCCGGCCCAGCCACTCAGCCCAGCCCAGCCCAGCTCTGCCCAGCTGCCTGGTCACCTCTTGGCTCTAGAGGGCCGCAGTGCCAATGTCATTCGCCTCCTACCTTCGGTGCAATGGAATGGAGAGAGAACCTGATTCCCTGAGACAGGAGCCCCGCCCTAGGAGGCTGGGCTGCCAGCACTCCGGGGACGCGGGTTTCCTGGAATCAATGGGAGGTGGGCGCTGTATGATGTGCCCGGCCTGGGCTAGAAGACGACGGTACAGATGGCATTGCTCTGTTCCGCTTGGCTGAAATGACTAAATATAAGCACCTTCCTCTTCCGCGGGCAGTTTTGGGGTTTTTGGTTTTTTCTTTTTTTTTTTTTGCCAACACCCTTAGGTTAATTTCACCTTCTCTTTTTTCAGGTGATTGCTCAATTGTAAACACACACACACACACACACACACTGCAACAGGCCTAAAACTGGGCAATACAGTTTCCAGCAGCTTCTGATACCCTCTACCCTCCACTAACGAATACTCAACTTGGTAAACATTAAAAACAATAAAACCAAAACCCAGTACCACCCACGAGAATGTATATTGAACCATCTTTCTAGTGGGTCATTTAGCAATTCCTACCCAAAGCCCAGAAGTGGACATAATGGTTACTCTGTGCTCCAGACAGCATGCTCAATTTATGTTCAGGAATTTGCCCGGAGCAGAGGCGTGGGGATGAGTGTGCGAAGAATTGACTATGGAAAGTTTGCTGCAATATTGTTTTTGACTTCAGACCACTGGAGGCAAGTTAAATCTCTAAAAACAGAAGGTGTACGAAATTATAAGACAACTGTAAAATGCAAGAATTAAAATTAGTATGGCAGTGGCTACCTATAGATAAGACATTTGCAGTAGATGAAATGAAAAGCAGTCAACCTCCAAGCATTATGTAGCAAGTGGTTCATATTTCGTTCATACGTGTGATGTATTTATAGTCACACACATACCTTTATGTATGAATGTAGAAAATATTAGGAAGTGAATTCAGCAAAATAGCAAAAGTGGCATTTCACTGGTTAGTGGGATTAAGTATGTTTTTAATTTTTCTTCATGTTAGTTTTGCTATATAATCTAATTTCCCTACAATTAACACATATTAATTTTGTAATGAGAAAAAAAGTTTTCTTTAAAGAATCATAGCAGACATGGTCATGAAATAAATATTTTGGCTAATTTTTAAATGAAGGTTTCATTATTTGATGAATCTCAAATCTTAGCCACAGAACTCGGAGAGAACAATTCCAGCCATCCTGAATTATTCCACTCATAACATCTTTAGGAGGAAGCCCTTCCAGCACCTCATTTTCTTTTCCCTTCAGCCCTACTTCCCATTCTGCCCCATGCAGAGAAAGTTGCTACCATTCCTCATGAAAACATTCTTAAAAAGTTATGGAGGAAACATTGAGCTTTAATTTCTCTATCCTGGCTCCTTCTGGGCTTCTCGGATTTCTAATTTTTATCCCTTTGAATCTTTTACATGTCTTCCTCTTGATTATGCCACTTTTCCACAAATGTCACTCACCCAAGATTTAGAATAGTGGTTCTTAACGGGGGTGATGGTGCTGCCTCCCCCCTCGCAAGAGACCTTTTTGGCTGCCCCACTCAGGGACTGTGGGGACACAGGTGTGCTCCTGTCATCCAGCAGGTGGAGACAGGGATGCTGCTGAGCTAGAGGGCCCAGGACTGCTCCCATGAGAGGGAATGATCCTTCCCTAAACATTAGTGGGACTGCAGCTGAGAAACCCTGGATTAGAATTACCAAGAAAGGACAAGTTGATAGCTGAAATGTGCTATATTTCCAGACATTCTGAAGAGTTCCTGGTGTATAATGTGCCAGAAGATCTGCTTCATTATAAATCCCTTAAATGGAGGCTACTGACCCTCAGAAGTACAACGGCCCGCCATGCATACACTATCCCTGAAGCAGACACAGGAAACTGCTAAGGGCTGGGTCAGAGGTGGGTGGGAAATTCCAGAAGTTTGAGATGCACTACCTAGTTTTAAAACAGACACTTCCAAGCCCATTATACACATGCAGCACGTGCCCAGTGCACAAACATGCTCATCTCCACACTGTCATTTCATTCTTGGGGTGGTGAGTTGACAGCAAGAAAGCAGGATAAGGCTATACCTCCCCCCCACACACACACACATTGCAGACAGGCATAAAGGCCACCTTGCCATCAGCCACCTGCTCCCCTGGCTGGAGTACCCTGCGGTCAGACTGAGTCCAACACCCAATGCCCCAGCTTCTACCCCAGGCACTCACTGACCCTGACCATCCCCTCTAGTTTGTGCTTGGTCCCAGCTCCATAGGGCCCCTGAGCTCTTGGAGGGAGTGAGGAGCTGCATCTACCTGTCTTTGCAAGCCCAGCAGTAAGCACTGCCTCAAGGACACAATGTTTTATACTCCAGAATAAAACTGTCCTCAAATGTTCTCAACCAAAAATTAGCACCTTTACTCATACACCATCTCGCCATATTGTGACTAAATTACAATATTACTGTCTGTGCTATTTACTGCCAAGTCTCTGTAAACCTTAATTTTCCCTTCTGCAAAATTGGAGAGAGGCAGGCTGAATAATCGTATCCACCATTTGGGGGCATTGTGCAGGATCTGCAAACAGGAAGCAGAGCCTTCCTGGAACAGGAGACGCCAAGAAAAATGTATCCCCCATATACAATTATCAAAACAGTCTCCCATATTTTAAACCAAGTGGAGAAAGTTAATGAAAGCTCTACAACCAACACACATACACGCTACATATAAAGCCCCACATGGCCAAGTTATGGGGGGGAGGTAATCTAATTAAAGTACGGTGTGTTCATGTAAGAAATACCATAGCAAAACCCCTTTGAATACTGAATACACACTTAAAAAATGAAGGACAGGAAGGTAAAATAGGTCCTGTCCAGGGGTGGGTACAGTGGGAGGAGGGAGGGTGAATGGAGAGGTGAAGGAGGGTGAATATATATATGTACTTCATATACTTGTATGAAAATAGAACAATGAAACCTTTTGGAGTTATTTTAAGAAGGAGGGGAGGGGGTGGGGGACAATGACGGAGGAAAGGAGTCTAATCAAGGTTCATCATAAGCATATATGGAAATGCCACAATGAATTCCTCCTGTACAACTAACATAAGCTAATAAAACGTTTTTTAAAAAGTCTCACATGGCTGATGGAGTGACCCAAGTGGTAGAGCACCTGCACAGCAAGTGCGAGGCCCTGAGTTCAAACCCCAGTACCGCCAAAAAAAGATAAAGAAGCCACTCACTGCCCAATATATTTGCATGCCGTTGTCCATCCATATAAGCCCACCTTGGGGGCCATGAGAAACAATGTAACTCCTAAGTCCCGGCTCATTAGAAATGGCCATTACCCTTGAATAGTAACGCAGATCCCTCAACAGCAGCCTATTTTTAAATTTGATGTGTTTGTACATTGTGTATTTTTGCATTGTTTTCAGCAAATGTTTTATCTTTATCACTTTTTTGGTGCCCCTTTAAGTTTCCAAGGCAAGTGCCTCTCTTGCCTCCTCCAAATTTCAGCCCTGACTATCTGATAAATTATTCTATAAATATTGAGTCTTATAAAACTTGGAAGCTAGGGCCCTATTTCACCTGTCTTGTGGCTTCAGTTTTGTTGTCTGAATACATTGTCTCCAGTGAATGAATGAATGAAATGAACTAACGAGTTCCTCTCACATCTGTCTTGCAGCTCTGCACATAACTAATGTCATAAAAGATTTGGTGAGTAACTAAGTGATGTGGAATAGCTGTGTTTGTGGATATATCACAGCAGACATCTGAAAACCTAGAACTTGGACCGTACACTGACACCTATCCAAAGCGGCTGCCTTGATTAATGTTACAAATGTCAACTTTTAAAGCTGCATTTTGCATTGGAGTTCTCAGGGAGGTTACTGTTCATTCTAGGAAGCCTGAGAGAAAGCCCTAAGGAGTGAGCCGTATTGCTTCCTGTAAGAATCCGTAAGGTTTTTTCCTCTCTGAAAACTAGAACTGTATGGTTTTTCTCTTTGGATACCAGGAGACTCAGGTTGTACTAAGGCAATTCAGGAGACCATCTTCTCAAATTGGCATATGTATAATGTTGTGCCAGTTAATGCCAAAAACCCAGTGCACTGCAACGGTAGAACAGGAGGAGCCTTGTGCTATACAACATGGGCTGAGTCCCATGGTGTAAATTCACCCACCTTGGCTGGTTTCACTCTACTGAATGGAGAGTTAGAAAGTGAAGCACTGTGGCCATCATACTCTAGAATCTCCACAGGAGGAGAGTGATTCTATCACCACAGAATTCTATTAGTGCTGTAAAGCATTTCTGCTAAACGAATTCCACTGCAGTAAAACAATTTGTGTTTATTACTCTTGGGATGCTGACTATAATTTCAGGGAAGGAAAAGCAATCTGGACAGAGTGTCTGTTGATAGGACTGATGGGAAGCACAGATTCCAGAAGGTTGTGTGCCTTTAGCCACAGGACTCAGGCAAAATGCTTCCATATGCCACACAGTGGGCAGCATCTGCCTTTGGACATTGCCAGGGGCAATAAAAATATGCTTGTTTTTATTTATTTTTTGGTGTTGGGATTGCTCACACGAAGTACATGCTCTATCAATGAGCTACATTCCCAGCCCCTGTTTTTATGTATTTAAGTCTCCATAAAATTTTAATTTATTTTTTTAAAAAACACACATTTCCACTTTGTTCTTAAGGCAGGTTAGTTTAATTTTATAGAAGAAATATTTTCAAACAATACAAATGACACAGAGAGAACAGAGACAAAAACAAAGAGATGAATACTGATTATAACTTATTCCCACAACAGAAAGTTACTTATTTCAGCGATTATCACCAAAGCCTGACAATGTAGTGATTAGATAAAGTGAAACCAAATTCCCTTTTACATAGAGTGCTGTTTCTAAAAAACTCTGGTGGCAGAATTCCAATTGTTTCTGGACCAGAACTGCTCCGAAACATGGCAGACTTTCTTACAAGGCCCAGTGTATGCACAAGATAAAACAGCAGATGGAACTCCCTAAACCCATAGGACTTCACTTGTCTGACATGTGCGATGTTTTCTGGGCTGGCAGTTTTAAGTAGGCAGCAGCTGCCAAACCAGCCGTGTCATAAATGAGAAGCAAATGAGGGTGCTCAGTGTTCTGCCTGCTCAGGCCAAAAGCCCACACTGTGCATCTGCACTGAACAGCTCACCTCTCCTCCATTGTCTGGATTTTCTTTCCTTGCTACCGTTCCGCTCAGCTGCAAACACAGACCCAAGACCCAAGAGTGGAGGCAGGAAGAGGTGAAACAGAAAGGCGGCAAACCCACATGCTCCTCACTCAGCCTGATCCCAAAGCAAGGGCTGCCTGTGCTTCCTGAGGGGCAAGGGTGGGAGCGCAGCACTCCACATGAACATCTGTATAAATCGGGTGATGGTATTAAATGGAAAATGCTTGTCTGGGCTTCCTTCCTGGGCACAGTGGGTTTGCCCCACACTGCTAAAAGAGAGGCCAGCAGAAAAGCTGTCTTGACCCACCAACCCACTTAGTGGCTGCCTGTGGCAGCTAATAAAAGAGAGCACCTAGGCCCTGCATCTGAGGAACCATCCCACACTGTGCCATCCCTGTGTGCAGGACTTGAACAGTCTTTCCTGCACATTCCCCTGCATCCAACCACAGGCAGCTCTGTTTGGCACAGAAAGTTCCAACAGCTTGGGGACATAGAAAGAGGTCCTGCTCAGCAATGCTGTCTGCAACTGGCACTGGCAGTTCTAAGGACCGATGCGTTGGGTCTCTACCTCTATTGTGGGTCCGTACAAAAAGGAATTGGCTAAAAAAAAAAAAATCAGCAAAAAAAGCGAGACAAGAAGCAGGAATGCATAGCAGAGATGGCAGCCATGAAAAGCGTAAATTTTCAGCCTTACCACCACTGACAAATTTCATTGCCCGTGATTGGTCTTGTCAATGAAATGCTTTTACAAAATTTACTTTTTAATAAATCTAAAAAGGAAAGTGAGTTATATAAGGAGAGAGGTTATAGACTGATTAGAAAAGAGACCTGATTAAGAGGGACATTTCTGAGGGAGGGGAAGAAAGATCTATGAAGAGAGAGTTCTGTTTTGTTTGACACTTCCTGTGACCACTTCATTTACTCATTCAAGGTCTCAGAAAGGAGAGCGCATGGCACATATAATATGCGCCAGGCAAACTGTATCGTTTGCTATTTAAAAGAATCATGGCATACTTTTACATTAAGTTTTTTTTTTCCCCTCATGAGCTAGTTTTAAGATTTCATGAGGACTACTGAGTAGACTTCAATATGGGGGTCATTCTGATTTAACTCAAATACACTGCTGTAAATGACTGTCTGGGTAAGTTGAGTTACCCACATGTCCTTCTCCCCACCAAAAAAACACCTTCAACGGTTATGTCTCTGCCATTAGTAACTTCTGTATTCACCCTCAGCTCACTGGAAATGCACACCAAATTCCCTGTCACTTTCCTTTACAAAACAGTAGTAGAGCTGGAGACCACCCCCACCCTGCTCATCTGTCAGATCAATTGGAGGTAGCAAAGGCGGGCTGCATATGCTCTGATGAACACAGGCAGTGTGGACAGCCACGGGCCACCATAGACAGGCAGGCTAAAACCTGGAACGCCGGAGGCTCTGTCGACAGCTTCAGACTCATCATAAGCACAGAAAGATGTACTAGACGACAACACAGCAAGGAGGGGCCAGCAGTGACCAGTACACGTCGGACACTGAGCCCTGCAACGCATACACAGCTTGTGAACATAGCTTGCGAATTACAAATTATGACTGAACTGCTACAGTTGATATTTTAACATAACACAAAGAGAATGACAGTGTACACAATATACATGGTAAATGTACCTAAGAGAAACTGATACAAGTGACAAATATCAGCACATAGTGTTTGCGTTTCGGGTGTCAGAAACAAAACCGGCCCCAAGTTCCACTCTACTGCATGACAAATACTGAAGAACAAAATTTCAGTCTTAAAATACATCTTAAAGTCAGTATTTTCCTTCAAGGAAAAAAGTACTATAAATAAATTACAATACAGTGAATTTGCCTGAACTCACTTCGTTTCTGTTTTCCAGCCATTAAGTCAAATAAACCAGCATAAAACTGTACACTCTTAACATGATAGGTGATCTTTTATAAAATAACCTGTCTTCAGAGATGTCGATTTCACAACAAGGAAAAACCAAGCCCTGTTGCCGTCACTATTATAAAATATATATGTATAGATATATGTTTTTTTTTTTTACAAAATGTGTATATTAATAGCTTTGCACAAATATCTTAAAGACAAATTTAGCTAATCTAAGAACTTCATGAAAATAAACCAGGCAGATAAATACTTCATGTGCACAATGCACTATATCAAACGTCATCAGCTGGGAGAGGAGGTATGTTAATCCTTGGTCTTGTAAAAAATGCTATCTTCTCCCTGGAGTTGGAAAGAATGATAGATTAGAAGTGGATCTGAAGATACCGAAAGCTTTCATGGCAATGATGGTTTTTCTAACTCATAGAGCAAATTAAATTTAAATTCCCAGTAACAAATCTGTTTGTATATAAAGTTTCTAAATTTTAATAGAAGTTATGAAGCCCTGTGAGGATAGGGGTTGGCTTATCTTCCATGCCTAAAATACTGCCTGGTATATAGTAGGTGCACAGGAAATATTTGTTTTATTAATACATGAATGAAAAAAGGAAAAACTGTATGAATGAATGAGCTTTAAATCATAATTAAAGGAAGTTATACTATTTCCTACTAGTTTATGATGGGGCTACGAATGTCATAAATATCCAAAAATTAAGACTAAAAGTCAGTATTATTCAGTAATAAAAATGAATGAAGCACTGACTTATGCTCCAATGTGGATGAACTTCAAAACCATTACACTAAATGAAAGCAACAAGACATGAAAGGCCACATATTGTATGATCCCATTTACATGATGTAACCAGAAGAGGCAAATTCCAAGAGACAGAAAGCACATTGCAGGTTGGCAGGGCTGGGGGAGGGGATGGGTACTGACTGCTAAATAGGTACCAGGTGCTCTCTTTTGGGGCTGATGAAAGTGTTTCAGAGCTAGGTAGAGGAGGTGGTGACACAACATGATCAATGGACTAAATATTACTGACCCCAATTTTAAATTGATTCAAAGTTGTTAATTTTATGTTAAGTAAATTTCAGTTTAATTTTTCAGTCAAGAGAATACAGGTTTATCTGTGTAATTCTCCATATACAAAACAAAAGCAGGAAAAAGTAACCTACACTGTTAGAATTCAAGGCAGTGGTTAGTCTAGCTTGGGACACTGATAATGCTTGATTTTCACAATGTTGAATCTGCTACAATTCACTCCACTATACCATCTGCATACTTTTCTATATGTAGGTTTTGCTTCAATCAAAAGTTAATCGAAAAAGCAAAGATGACACATATGTGTATATATATATGAATCATTCATAATAGCAAACATTCAGAAAGAGGTAGCTGGTTAGAAAATGGAGTAGTGGGTGAATTATACCTAATAGATGAAATATTACCATTAAACAAGCTGACAGATAATGTGGCATCATGAGGTATTTTAATTTTTTTCCTTTTTTTTTTTTTGGTGAGACTGAGGTTTGAACTCAGGGCCTTATGCTTACTAAGCAGGCAATCTTACCACTTGGGCCACTATGCCAGTCCTATTTTAATTAATTAAATTAATTTATTTATTTATTGGCAGCACTGGGGCTTGAACTCAGGACCTCATGCTTGCTAGGCTTTGCTAGGCAGGCACTCTATCACTTGAGCCACTCCACCAGCCCTCCTATTTTAATTTTTTTAAAAAAAATTGACTCTGCATTGCGATTTTAGGATTACATGTAGCATAAAAAATAGTGCGTACAAACTGGGCACCCCAGTCAGTGGCTAAAGCCTATAATCCTAGCTACTTGGAAGCTGTGATCAGGAGGATTGAGGTTCGAGGTCAGCCTTGGTAAACAGTTTATGAGACCTCATCTCCAAAATAACCAGAGCAAAAATGGACTGGAGGTATGGATCAAGCGGTAAAGTGACTGCTTTGCAAGCACCTGCCTTGCAAACACGAAGTCCTGCATTCAAACTCCAGTCCACCAAGAAAAAGTGTGTATAAGTAAAAGATCACAAGAAAACATCAAAATGCTACTAGTGGTGGGAATGCTGCTTACGGTAGATTCCTGTTTTTTTTAAATGCTTGTTTTGCTTTTTATAACACAAAGATATCACAGTAACAAGAAAGCAGTGACAAGCGTGACTGGCCATGGTGTTTGGTTTCTCCCCTACCTAAAGGTCTGCACTTGAATGGGCTCTTTGTGGTTTTGCCCACGCAGCTGGTAGATCTCTTTGGAAGCCTTCTTCAGCATCTTCTCAGCTGCTTGTTCTTGATGGTAGTCAAACTTGGTCTGTCTAGTCTGGAACAGAAACATTTGATGAAGACTTTTTATTGCCTTTTCTTTTTAAATATGGAGTGAGTCCACTCCCAGTGGAACCCAGAAGAACCAACTCCAGCCATGGAGATTCAGGAGATAGGAAGGCCTACTTCATTCAGGTCCATTGGGAAATTCTCCACAGACGTCACTAGGAGTGGCTGGAGTAAAAGTAAGGCCTAGCTGACTTGGGTCCCAAAACATTTTCCCCACAAGGCAGGGAGTGCTGGGGATCCTTTCCTTCCACCCCCAGAGTCTCCAGATGTAAGCTGATGCCGTCACAAACACTACGCTGCTGGCCCACAGAAGGGGAGAATCAGCTGTGTAAGACAAGTGCCTACACCACTCAATTACAATGTCATTATGGGAAACTCACTTCTGAACCAAGCTCAGCTGCAGCACCAAGACCTCTTACCTGCCGCTCTGCTTCCTTCAGCAGGCTGCGGAATCGCTCATCCCGGAGCACCCAGTGGGGGAGGTCGGTCTGGCCTCGGAGCTGGGCATCTTCTAAGCGCTGCCTCAGCTCACGGAGTGCACAGATCTCCTCATTCAACTGCCTCTGCCGCGTTCTGGATGCCTGGAGATCCAGCTCCAGGTCCAGGGAGGTGCGAGCCATGAGCTCGGCCAGAGAAGACCTGCAGGACTGTGGGAGATGGCTCCTGTGAGTGGGCACACCAACCCTGGCCTTCTGTAAGGTTATTCCACAATTAATAGATAGGTGTGACACGGGTATTTCTATAAGCATGGCCCAAGTTTGAAAAATACAGACTTGGATAAGATTAACTCTTAAGTTCAATACCAAGGGTAGTAATAGCAATTTTTTTCTTTAATGATAACCTGTAATTGTATTTACAAAAGTATGGAGCAACAGGCTTTCTTATAAGGGGCCTACAAGATAAAAAATGAGCGCATTCTTTCAAAAGTGCCATTTGATAATACACGTCAAAAATGGGAAAATGTGGGTTTTCTTTGGTCTGAGATTTCATTTTTGACTTGCATCTGAAAATTACAACTGCCAATGCACAAAAGTAGTCCAATTATGGCTTATGACAGGGAAAAACCTAAATACCTAACAGCGGGCAAATGATTAAATAATAAATAAGATGGATGGATGGTACTGACATCACCGGGTCAAGGCCACTCAATATCCTACAGAGCATAAGGCAGCCCCCATAGCAAAGAATGGTTCAGTTCAAAATGTCAAACAGTATTGCTGTTGAGAAACATTTTGCAGCTGAATTATGTCCTTTCTTATAATTCTCAGTCAGTGACTACTATTGAGTAAAACCACCACATACAAATTGAGGATTTTTTAAAAAATATATATTCCAAAGGATTCTTGCCCAGAAAAGACAGAGACCCACTACCTTACAAACTAAAATTTTCTATGTTGGCATGACATAAAGAAAAATGCTTGGTGAGTAAAGGAAATGAAAACTGTAGAATAGTCTGATGTAGAAGAATGTTATATGTCAGGAAAATCAAAATTTCTATATATCTATCTTATTTAAAAAAGAAAAAAGAACCTATTATATAGAAATGATTAAGTTATTATAAGAATATAATCATGAATGATGTGAAATTGTATTACCTTAAGACATACTGATAACATTATGACATTATATTTTCAAAAGTATGTTAAGAAAAAAGGAAATAAAAATATTATCTTTTAATTAATATGACCTTAAATATTACATAAGAATATATCTTTCAAAGGTCATAAAAATAACTTTCAGGGCAAGTACAGATTTCATATTAGTTTACATGGTACCCACCTGTTTATAGCGAAGGGTTCGTCTTTCCAAAGTATTTCGGACAAAAGGGGACTTCCGGGGCAGCGTTGAACTGTCACTGTCACTACGGTAAAGCTGCATTAGAAAGCATGATGTTTAGAAACAATCAGAAATTCATTACTCATTCTCTGTGTGTATGTAGAATGGGGTTATTTTGTTTCTTCTTACCAGCAGTCAAACAAACTTAGGACTGATGTTTTTATCAACTCTTTGGATTTCAGTTAGAACAAAATCTAGACAAGAGTTTTAAGAAAAGAAAAGATACCAAACCAAACCAAACCAAACCAACCTATCTGGTCCTCTTTCATGTCTATCAACCTAACCATGGGAAGTTTCCAGACTAAAAGAATCAATTATACTTATGCCCTGTCAACACTAACTACAACTTGACTTTAGGTATGACATTTATGAAAGCTGGCACTGTCCTCAGTGTGTTTCCCTGCTAATCAACTGTTCTCATTTGTTGTATTTCTGGTTTTGGCAAAAGCTGTGGAAAACAGCTTTCTGGAAAAAGAGGTTTATTCTTGGTAATTGTAGGACAAGCCAACATTACCAACTCCTGCTGTGCCAGTTAAGGGAAAAGGTTTGTTTTTAAAGAGGGAAATAAAGAACTCCTTCTTTTTGGGAGCTACGACATTATGGATATCATGTGGTGGCAAGGTCTTGCCATAGGATCAATGTGAGCCTGTGTGAAAGCCCAAGTCTTTGCCTTCATGGCCTTGTTTTCTGTGCCAGTCAACCCAAGATACTCAGGAAACATAGTGGCATGGCAGCTTACCTGCCCTGCGATCATACCAACATATCTATGTACAGTGAGGCCTCTAACAGCCTCACCAATGAATGCAGGCTTTTATGCAGTATGCAGACTACTGCACAGCAGCCGGCAGTCTTCCTCTGGTTGAGCAAACTTTGCCCCATCAAACCCTATCCTCCTTAAGGAGCAGCCCTGGGTCTACTCCCTGGTGGTTCAGTCAGAGCCTAGAATAAGGAAGGCTGTAAGGTGTTATTCAGCTGAGTATTCTTAATCAACCGAATAAGCATCACACCTATTTAACCTTAAAAAAAAAAAAACCCTTCTCTGTCAGGTCTGTGCTGTCACTGTCATGCTGTCACTGCCTGCAAACCTCTAACTTATCGTCTTAAACAACCACACTTGTTTGGGTCTCTCCTAAAGCCACCCAAGGGCTGTCAACCCTGTGTGCAAACAAGACACACTTGGGAGCTTCCAAGAATTCTCCTGCCCAGGCCTCGCCTGTAACAAATGTCAAATATCTAGGAGAGGTACCTGCATATCAGTATTTGGTGAATCCTCCCAACACAATCAACTGCAAGGTGCAGAGGTCAGAGCCCTAAAGCTTCTCCTGCCATCCCACAAGGGAAATGAATTTAAATGTTGAGAAGGCAAGCTGGAACCCACTTGTCAGCATTCAGTGTTCTAGGTGGCTGGCACCTGCTGCCCAATGATACAGTTACACTTTAGGACATCTAACCATGCAGAGGGACCTGGCCTTCCAGATCTCAACCCAACTCAAGACAGCTCCTGTTTTGCCTTGATGCTCCTGAGGCTGATGTAGAAATGATTTACCCAGCCTCCTGACCATGAACTGGAGCACATGCAGCACTGAAAATTCAGGGGAGATAGAATTAGAATTCTGAAGAAATTCAGAATTAGACAGCCATGGGGTGAGAACAAAGAAGAAAATGTTCTGGACGGGAGTTCTGGATAGGGGGTAAAGGAATCCCACTCACTCTGCAAACATACTGGCTTCGTGCTCCAGGAGAGAAAGTCTGTGAACGGACAATGGTGCTACTCCGAACAAAGGGTGAGCCACGTGTCCGGCGGCTGGGCCGCTCCTTCACAATGCTCATGGCTTCTTCTGGGAAGAAATCTTCTGTGGTGGTTTCCTTATCAACCTAGGTAGAGGTCCATTTATTACCTTGACCATAGCACAAGTAGTACATGTAGCATGAACAAGCACATCACTCTGATGTTTCTATCTGCAGGTTGAACTGGCAGTTCAGTTTGTGTCTACCATGTTCAAAATGGAATGGCTAAGAGTCCCCTCAAACCTGGGGATTCCTTCCACGAGGATCTTACTTTCTGTTTGTTCATGAGAAAAAATATCTTAGTGCCACCCTGGACTCTGTTCTCTTTTACATACCCCATATCTGGTCCAAGAGAAAGTCTTGCTGGCTCTATGTTCAAGATGAAGTGGATTTTGACTATTTGTCACCAAACTTTCATGGGAATTGCCATTATCAAGTAGCCAGAGTAAACAATGAACATCCTGTCAGTGTCCCCAATTACACACCTTTGTGCCCCTTCAATATGCACAATCTTCACAGTGGCCAGGGAGACCCTGGAAAAAGCTAAGCTGCTAGGTAGGTACTCAAAAGAACTGAAAGCAGGCTCTCAAACACATGCCTGTACATGGATGTTCATGCAGCACAGTTCAGAGAGCCAAAGGAGGAAGAAGCCAAATGTCCATAATGGATGAATACATCAATAAAATGTAGTCTATCCACATAAGGGAATATTATTCAGCCATCAGAAGGAATGAAGTGCTGACACATGCTGCAATGTGAATCAACCAATGGAAACACTATGCTGAGTGGAAGAAGCCAGACACAAAAGGCTACACCTTACATGATCCCATTTACATGAAATATGCAGAAAGGGTCACCCTACAGAAAGAGAAAGTTGATTTTGATGGCCAGCAGGGGTGAGGTGAGGGGTTGGGGAGGGACTGTTCCAGGGGTGTGAGTTTTTATTTGGGATGACGAAAGTGCCATGCATAGAAGGAGGAAGCAAACACTGTGAATGTACTAGGTGCTATTGAAATGTTCATTTTAAAATTGTTCAGTTATGTTGTGAGAATTTCACCTCATTAAGTTATTTTAGAAAAAAACCCAAGATCTGATCTTAAAAGTCAGATCTTGTCACCACTAAGCTCACAACCATCTACCGGGTTCCCACGTCTGTCAGAGAAAAGCCAGGGCCCTGAGTGGGCTGATCACAACATCTGATTCCTTGGCTTCCTCTGTCCTCAGCTTGGACAACCCATGCTAATTCCCCCAGACATGCCCCTCTGCTTCCCCCTCACCCTTGTTGAGGCTTCCCTGAGCTATCTTTAAGTCGTGTTGTTAAAAAACATATGCACACAAAATTAACCATCTTGCTGGAAGAAGGGTTCAAGTGGTAGAGTGCCAACCTAGGAAGCATGAGGCCATGAGTTCAAACCCCAATCACCATCTAACCATTTTAAGGGTACAGGTCAGCAGTATTAAGTATGTTCACATTGTTACGTAACAGATCTCCAAAACTTCTTGATCTTGCAAAATTGAAACCCTATCCCCATTAAACAATGACCCCTATTTTCTACCTCCAGCCACTGGCAAGTACCATTCTACTTTCTGTCTCTATGAATTTGACTATTCCAGGTACCTCATAAAAGGAATTATATAATCATTGACCCTTCATATCTGCAGTTTCTGTATCTGTGAATTCAAGCAATGGCAAATTGAAAATATGTGACCAAAAAATTCCAAAGTTCCAAAGAGCAAAACTTGAATTTATTGCACTGAACACCATGTTGAATCCACATGAAGTACAGCACACCCTAACATTTCAGAGATCTTCAGTCTCTCTTTAGCACGTCTTTGACTGCTATATGCTTTGTACCTCATTTAGATACTATGCAGCTAAGCCTATGATAGTTTCATCTATACTGAACATGGACAGACCTTTTTCTTGTCATAACTCTCTAAATAATACAGTATAACAAATGTTTACAGACAAATTATATAGATATCATAAGTAATCTACAGATGATTTAAAGTATACAGAAGGACATGCATGGGTTACAGCATTTTACAGGAGGGACTTGAGTATCCACAGATCTTGGGGTCTATAGGAGTCTTGTAACCAATACTCCAGAGATACAGAGGGACAGCTATAACTGCCTTTCCATGTTTGGCTTACTTTACTTAGCATAATGTTCTTAAGAATCATCCTTGTTGTAGTATATGTCAGAATTTCTCTTTTTAAGGCTGCATACTACATCATGAACATACCACATTTTGTTTCTCCACTCATCCATCCATGGGCACTTCAGTTGCTCTCTCCCTTTGGCTATTGTGAATCATGCTTCTAGGAACAGAGGTATTCACAGGGACTACAAAAGGGAAAACCTTTTGGTTGTAGCCAGCTTTCATACTTACCAGTTTACTCATTAATTAAACTAACATTTTATTCCCTCTTTGTCTACATGTTGGAGAGTCCAAGGTTAACTCCCTTTACTCTTCAATTAAACCAGGCTGTCTTCTACCCTATCTCTCTCTCACAACCAGAAAAATGAACCTGTCAGCCAAGACATACAGCTTGGAGTTGTGGTGCCTGAACACCTGGAGAACCAAAGCCAGCATCTATTCTGGGACATGTATTTCATCATTGCACTCAAGCTGAGCCCCCAAAATCCTCTTTAAAAAGCAGACATTTTTTTCTCAGAAGTAGGACAACAGAGCTTTGAGTGGCTGACTGGCCTCCTCTTCATCTGGTGAGTAATAAACTTTATTTCCTTTTCCTCAAAACCTTCCTCTCATTATTTGTGATTTGGTATTGAGGCCAGGGGACCAGCTTTCCAGTAACAATATGCAAATATCCTTTTGGAATCTTGTTTTAAATTCTTTCTGATACACACCCCGAAGGGAGATTGTTGGTTCATATACTAGTTCTCTCTGTAATGCTTTGAGGAGCTGTCATGCTCTTTTCCATAGCAATTATATCATTTCATGATTCTAACCTTTCTAAAAAGTAAATGTAAATTTAAATTTTAAAATAGAAATCCTTTCTAAAATTCCAAACGTTTCTAAAAATAGAAACCCTATTTCCCTGCCATTTTAATCTCTGGTGGCCCCTTTGACTGTCTAAAACACAGTTGTACTTTAGTGATTTCTCCTTGCTATCATCTGCGTCCTTCTTGAGGGCATAAGTCCTATTTATTTTCTTTCTTGTACCTGCAATGCCCAGCAGCTAGACTTACATCCACAAGGAAAGGTACAATGCAAATGCGGGAAGAGTAAAAATTGGGGGATCCAGGTGATGGGTATATGGGTATTTGCAGCATTATTCTAGCAACTTCTCTGTAGATTTTTTTTTTTTTTGGTGGTACTAGAGTTTTAACTCTAGTTTAACTCTGCTTGCTAGGCAGGTGCTCCACCACTTGAGCCATTCTGCCAGTCCTTTTTTTCGAGATAGAGTCTCTAGAACTATTTGCCTCGCTGGCTTCAAATTGTGATCCTCCTGATGGGGCCACCAGTGCCCAGCTAATTTGAAGGTTTTTGAAATTAAAAGATGGGGAAGGGGAAAACATGAAATTAGCCTCCCATGGTCACTCACTCTGATTTGAGTTTTAAACATCATAAAAAGTAAGACAGTGGCAATTACTGGCATTTTAGTCTAAAACAACTGCTTCAAACCTGCCCAGGCTGTAGCAGGAAGCTGCCAAGGGAACAAATTTGTATGTGGTGTTTTAGGGTAAGGCCAGGAGTCATGGCAATAACATGTTTTTGTGTGGTAAAGAGTTTGGATGATAAAGTTTTAGTAGGGCACTGATATAGCAGCAACCAAATATGTCAGATCAAATGACCAGAGGAGCTGTTCTTCATGTTACAATGGAGAAAAGTACTTAACAGCATTCCCCAAACCACTGTGACCCAGCAAACTGTCTAAGACTTATTTGTCTTATTTGAAGACAGAAAATGGATCACCACAAAACAGCACAGGAAGGAGTAAAGCCTACCTTTTAAAATTCTACTTGTTCTTCCTTGCATTCTAGAGTTGATGAACATTTTGGTAGTACCTGCTGTGTTAAGGCCTTTACAGATCTTTCCCTCAGCTCTCAAAGAAACACAGCTATTGCTTAGCTATCACGCCCAAATCCAACAAGAACTGTCCATTTTATACCATGTTTCCTCATATTCCACAATCACAACACGGCTGTTAGTCAGTATACTATTGTACTACTCTGCAAATGAACCCAGCAGCCCTGGCTTCCTGTAGGGACTCTCCTTTACCATTCCCTCACATTTCCCATGATGGGTATGGGGACATATCTTACTGCAGGGCTGGCTTGGTACTGAACATTCAAGGCTCCATAAAATCCCTTGACATTTTCTGCTTACCTTAAGAGGCAGGAGCTGATGTTTCTCAGGACTGTAAGGATCCACTTGGCCAGCAAATTTGTGTCCATGGATGGAGTCAACACCAATGCAACATGGCTCTGGGTACAGGGGGCTGGTCTGGGTGCAGTTGCTACAGCCACTATCAACTGAGTCAGCCTGCCAACTCCTACAGGTGGACATTGCAGAAGCCCCCAAAATGTTCATCAGAAGGGACTTCTTTCATGCCTGCTTTCAAAGCATGGTAGCAGAGATACCTAATAAAATGTATTTGTTTCCAATGACTAAAGACAGTTACTGTTCTCATAAAGTAGAAGGGCAATTCTGCTTTCTAGGGAAGATAATACTTTAAGGGCTTTCATCAATGGGGGCTTTTTTTAATCACCCGATTGCAGTCACTGAAGGTGCCAGAAATTCCCACCACAGAAGCCCCCCTGGCATAACTGTCCATCCATGAACATGACACCGTCTCCCTCAGCCATGTGCTATCCCTCTCCAAAGTAAATTTTTCTTTAAACTATATTGGGGGAAAGCCATGGGAAAGGAGCTTTGGAAAGATGACACTCATGATGGAAAAATGTAGAAGCAATGTAGAACATGAAAGTGCCTCCAAAGAAGGTCAGACAAACCACTTCACTAGAGGTGCTTGTTCACCTGAATTATTCATCCACTTTATGCAGGCCTCCAAAGTCAAGGACTGACTCACCAGTGAGCTGCCACAGGCAATGTATAAAGGGACATTACAGTATTCCATTTATAGGAAATTTCCAGAACAGGTAAGTGCACTGAGATAGAGAATAGATTTGTGATTGCCTGTGGCCGGAGGGAAGGAGGGATGGGATGGGAATGACTTCTAATCGCTGGTGGGGAGGGGTTCTTTTCAGCATGATGAACATACTCTATAGTTGACTGTGGTGACAGTGGCATGGGCTACGTGACTGTGCCCAAATCCACAGAACTATATACTTTAAATGGATAAATGGTATGGCAGAATGATTAGATCTCAATACAGTGGTTAAAAAGAAAGACTTAAAGGGAGCTTTGTATTCAGTGCTGGTAGAAAGGAGGCCACTCAACAGTCCCACTCTTGAAGAGAAATTCCAGAACAGAATAAAAGGTATAAAGTTCACACAGAGGACTGGGGCCAGGAGCTCAAGGCATTGCCCTTGTGCAGATCAGCATTAGATTCCCCACCAGAATTCCACCTCCTGACCAATAGCACCGAAGAACTGTCTGCATATCTACTGAGGCGTGGATGAAAACAGCAACTTGAACCCAGAGACACCACTTCTCCTGAGAGCCACAGCTGACTGACACTCGCCTTGCCCAGAGGAAACATGCCTCTTCTCCCTGAGGTTTTGGAAAGCCCCTTGCCCTTTTCTGTGGGGAGGAGGATGGCAAGGACTCGGGGCACTCACCTCTCAGACACAGCCTCTGCCTGCTCCTCCTTCCGCTCTATCTCCAAGATCTCCTCCTCGGTGTACTCCAGCTTCACACGCTCCTCGGCCAGTTCTCTCTCCACAGCATGCAGCTGGGCTGTAGTTCTAGCCAGCAGCACTGTCACTGCATCCTGTAGGAGGAAAGGGCACTTCTGATAATGAGCACTGCCCCTGGCTCCTGGCAGCAAAGCTGACAGTAGGCACCTGGTGTACAGCCCAGCAAGCATCCATCCCACCTGAGGACAGCAGTGTGAATGCCCTGCAGGGGGAGAACTCAGTCCACAGTTCACAGTAAGACATTCTTCGGCCTGGTTGTATAGTTCTGTAGGCACAAATCTGAAGATACCTACATTCTACTCATGACCTTGAACATGTTTGCATTTAACAAAAAGCATTATCATAATGTGGCCACATGTATGGACATGTCCCATTTTGATTCCTGCCCCTTGAAACTCTACCACTTCTTCTTTTTTTTTTTTTGGTGGTACTGGGGTTTGAACTCAAGGACCTCATGCTTGCTAGGTAGGCACTCTACCACTTGAGCCATTCCGCCAGCCCAAAACTCTACTTCTTCCTTATTGCTACATTCTTACTTGAGGTCTACATAGAATCTTCTTAGAAATGGCTTCCCAAAGCAAAAGCCAATCTCAAAGTAAGGAAAACGGTCACAAAAGATTTGCTCCATAAGCCAGAGCCACATACCGTCTTCCCAAGGCCAGGATGCACAGAACCTTGCACAGCACTCTCGGTAGCCCGCCAGTACTCCCTGGACCTTGGTGGCTCGGAACTAGCAAAGACCTGCACGAAGTACCAGCGCAGCTGCATGTCACTTGAACTGTCACAGTCGGCCAAGTTGATCTGAGCAATGCCCTGCACAGGTGGGTTAAAAAGAAAAGCCAAAACAAGCACTGAATGAGTTCTCTTAATAACTGGAGTTCCTTAAAATACCAAACTCATACTTAAATCTTCTTTTTTTTGCGGTAACTAGGGTTTAAACTCAAGGCCTCATGCTTGCAAGGCAGGCATTCTTACCCCTTGAGCCACTTCACCAGCCTCATACTTCAATCTTAAGACATAAAATAGTTCACT